>NC_083560.1:101991221-102294307 GCF_019925205.1 Metopolophium dirhodum
AGAAATAAATTAGTTTTTTGATTTCTTAATTTTTGACTTTCAAGTTGCATATTGTATAAAATTTTTTTTTCAATTTTATGAAATATTGGCATAAAATAATACATACTTATTGATTTTTCAGTAGATGGTACTTACTGAATTTTAAATTAGTGTAGCAATATAGTTTAATTTTACAAATAGAGTATTCCCATTTAATTTAATTTTGGTGCTTTTTGTATAATTGTTGTCAAAAATCTTAGATGGTATAACGTATTATAGTTGTACATTTGAACTATCATATTCGATAGTTGGACCGGTGTTTTAAAAGTTTTTAGTCGATTACTTTATCTAAAATAAGTACTTATCATAATAGTTGTGGACCGAGGACGCACTCGGGCTATTCAATATATTTTGTCGATAAGACAACGGACACACTCGGGCACTGCCTCATAATTTGTCGATTAGACCACGGATGTACTCGGGATGCCCACACCTAAATACTACATGAATCCTCATAAGTATAAATTACCATACAAATTTGAGTACATTAATTGTAAATGTATTAATGATATTAATAGTATATTAGTATGTATGGTTTTCTTATACGATTTATCATATTGATATCAGTAATCGTTAATACACAATTCAATTATGTTATGTAGATAATATAACCTGTTAAATATTGTCTTTTTTTATACCATATAACCTAAATAAGAAATTATATTCAATAATACGAAACTTTTGAATAATTGTATACGACTATAGGTACCTACCTACCTGATATAATATCATTGTATAAGAAAAACGATTCTGAGCGAAATCGGTCAGTCAGCCTATTATGATATTACTAAGTATATTTGATGAAATTATACTGTGTATTAAGAAATTTATATATTGACCTATTTACGTGGAGCCTTGTTTTAAATTTTCTATCCTTAGCTATAAAAGTTGAACATTTTATACATTTTTAACTACAAAATAATTATTAAACTTTAAATTTGATAAATTTTGTCAAAGTTTGAACTTTAAATGCTTATAAAAAAAAATTGTGCCTTTATATATTTAAGATTTTTCAACTGCTATGGTAACAATATATCAGAAGCCTTGCATTACATTTTCACGCTTTTTTACACAACAAATACAATTTTATTTTTAGAAAAAAAAACTAAAAAAATTGAAAACTTACAATATCAGTAAACAGCTCAAAAAGAGTCAAATTATTTTCAAAATTTAATCGTGTATAGAAAATACTAATATAAACATTCAGTGAAATTTTCAAGTATCCATAGTCATACGTTTTTTAATTACAACAAAATAAGAAAATCGTTACATGACAAATCAAGTAAATATTAAATGTCATAAATATTTAAACGCTCATAAAAATTTAATTTGACTTTCTTGTAGACATTTTTTTTTTTTTGATAAAGGTAGACAAACTTATAGATAATCTTGTATTACATTTTCAAAACTTAAATTTAAAAAGGAAAATTTTTATGAATTTCAACTCAAAATAATTTGCTAATTTTCGTGATTTTTTCGTATTTTGTCAATATTTGAACTTTAAATGCTTATAAATAAAAACTGTGACTAAGGATTTTTAATATTTTTCAAATGTCATTGTAACAATATAGTAGGAGCCTTGGATTACATTTTCCAGTTTTTTTACCCAACAAATAAAGTTTTATTGACATTCATAGAAAAAGAGACTAACAAAATTGGAAACCAGAAAATGTTTCTAAACAGTTTAAAACAAATAAAAATATTTTGAAAATTTTATCGTGTATAGAAAATGCAAATATAAACAACCAGTGAAAAATTCATGTATATACTTTCATTTGTTTTAAAGTTACACCAAAAACTAAAATTCGATTTTGTCAAAAACCGATTTTGCGTAAAAATTCCCGTTTTTCCTTAATTTTTATTTTGTTTTTCCGGGCGCTTTTGAAAAAATATTGGGAATTTTAAATTTTGACCTCCGAAAAGTACCAACTAGATTCACTTTCTCATCAAACAGATACTGAAGTTGAAAATCGAAGCATTATTTCAACTACTAATCGTGTACACAGACACAAAAATAAAAAAAAAATAAAAAAACACACATCATTGTAAAACCAATACATTCATCGCTCCAGAATCTAAAATACATACATATATTATAATGATGCCATTAATTATTTAATCGATGGTCATCGAGTATGATTGCGGTGGGAACTACCGTGCAGGTATATGTACCATGATAAGAATAAAAAAATCGTATAAGTACGACTTATTTTTTTAATAATTTCTATATATTATAATGTAATATCACATAAAGTAAATATTAAATTCTTTATATTACCCGAAAAGTGAAGAGTATGATTTTGGTCGATAATGGGATGTGCCCAATGAATTATGATCATTGTGAATAAATTTAATATTTATTATTTCCTATAGATATATTCTACAATATAGATCACTGACTGGTGGACCACGGTCCGCATCCGGACTCCAGACACATTTTTTACGGACCCTAATGGCTGCGTAATTATAAAATATATAACAAAATTACGAATGAAAATATTTTCCGATATTGTGAGTATGATATACATATATAATATTATATACGTGTCTCCTTCACCGAGCGTTACGTTGAAAGCCTATAGGTGCAAAAAATAATTCCGAGAAGTCGACTGATATGTACGTTATTAACGTTAGACGCTCGTGCCGCTGCATTATCGTGTATGTACAAAATAAACGAAATCTAAGAATTTCCAAACTACGTTATGTTACAACTCTGAAGAATGTCAATTAATTGTTAATGTGTAAAAAAGCCATTGGGTATTTAAATATGTTTTGGACCGTGGGAAGTTTGGTAAGTTTCTAAACGGACCCCCGTAGAAACTAGTTAGTGACCCCTGATATTGACTATGGACTTACTTATTTACTTACGTAACACTGAACCGTTGCGTTATTTTTTTCCCCAGGTACCTACGAAAAGAAGTTCAACTTTAAAAATACTTATAGCAATATAATATGGCATGCCATAGGTACAATAATATAATAATAACTGCAATTATTTTTCTAGATATATTTCAAAAGATTTTTTTTAAATATTAGATCTATGATAAAAGTGCATGGAAAATCAGAACTATTCAAAATATGAATTTATCTTACAAACAAAATAGGAGTATATTAATATAAAACTAAGGGTCAATGGATAAAATTATGTAAAAACGTAATTTAGTGTATATTGTTTACTTTTTAATGGTAAAATAAATTTTTATTATAATTTAATAACATTAATTTCACAAAATATGCATCGCTCATATAATACAACCAAGGTATTTTGTGAATATTTGGCTTTTAACATTAAAAACTTTCTACGGATATACTACATGGAAGGGAAGTGTAAAATTTTATGAGTATGTTTTTCATTATAGAATATATTTAATTTAATGACAGAATACATATTCATAGGTGCAATTAGGTGGAGGCTAGGGGGGGGGCTTGGCCCCCAAATATTTATCCAGCTTCCACGTAATAGGTACAAATAAAAATTAAAAAGTAAGCTATGACTTACACATTTTTTATTCATTATAGAAATTAATACATTTTTTTCTAAATAAAAAAAACCTCCAATTCGTCTATAATCTCAAATTCAAATATTATTATTATTTCAGTTATTATCAATGTTGCACATTCCATAAACAAAATATACATGAGTTAAACGCATTGTGTTTATTACATTAGAAATCAGAGATGCTTGTTTCCAAGAATTGCCTGATTAAAGTTAAAGAGAATTTTGATATCGATGATATTAAACAAGTAGTCACTGAAGATGTGTACGCAAATCTATACATATAAATTGCTACAGGCAGCGTTCACAATACCTGTTAGTTCGGAAACCTGCAAACGTTCGTTTTCATCAATGCGGAGATTAAAAACTTGGCAGAGAACCACGATGAAATAAGATCGATTTTTAAATTTATCAATAATAAATATTGAAAGAGATGTAACGAATAGCTTGGGGACAAAAACAATTATTGACAAATTTGCTGTAGCTAATAGAAAATTAGTATTGATTTAATATTGAATATTAAATTAAATTACATATAAAAATATTTTAATATCATATGAATTTATTTGTGTATTGTCAGTAGCCATCCGGCTTATCACTTATGAGGGTGTGGGAGCGAAGCCTATTTGTTGTCCTGATTTCACTAGGCATGATATTTCGAACTCTAGATTAAGTTGATTAAGAATTTTAATAGAACAATTTGTATGTCAAAAATTAAAAACTATTTGTCAATGAATATACTACGATTGATACAACACCAGATTAAGTAAAAATATGGTTGTAAAAATTTTAAATTATTAATTTTATTGTTATGAAGGTCCATAGATATGAAACCAGTGCAATGTAGCACCCAAGAGAAGTTGACAAGCATATTTAAACATCTAAAAAAATATCTCAGTTATGATTCAAAAATTATATTAGGTACATTTGCTGTATTGTTAAAAAAAACACATTTAAAGTACATTATATTTATTTAAAATATTTTATATATATATTTTTTGTAAAAATTAAAACCACGAACTAAAATATCACGTTTCTTAATAATATTTGTACGATAATTTAAATTGTCTAGTATGAATCTACATATTATATTAAATACTTATACAATAAATTAATATCTTAATATCAACAATTGTAACTGTAGTTACCGTCAATAATGGACGGACGGGGTTACGGGGATATATGTTGTTCTAAACTTAAGTTTAAAAACCTAAAAAGTTTTTTTATAATTTGTCATCCACATATTTTTTATTTAATATTTTAAGTTATACAGATATTAGTATATTACATTTCAAGATGGAGAGATGGTGTTTGAATAATTTTGGAAAGAGGGGGATTTGAGTGGGATAACTTACGATTTTGACTCCCTTGGAGGACAGTGATCGAAATAAAGGGGCTGCAGATTAGTTAACTACGTTAAAGTCTCTCGTATCTTATGTATACTAATAGTTATTACGTATGTACCATTGATTATTATATATTATATTATTACCTACATATAAATTATAAAAGGTATTACTGTCCATCTAGTGTTTACTTATATATTTTAAATTATATTCATATGTATTTTTTTTAATTATCTGCTTCACAACCATTTGGTGTAAAATTGTGGCTTTAATTTGTAAAAAATGAAGCTTTTACCGCCATAAGAAACTTTTATAAATGGTATAAAATTCGTAAGTATTTAAAAAAAAATTCTCGAAATAAGAATTTGAATAAATTTACAATCATACGAAAAATGTGAATAAGCACGTTCGGTCAACAACTCTATATGTAAAAACTTAAAGTCATAGGTAAAAATATATTTTTAACGGAGATACCACATAAAATTACAGCATTGTTTTTTTATACAGGCACCTCTGGTACCTACCTATTATCAATTATGTAGGTATAATATAATATTAAAAATTTAGCTCTGATATGACGTTAAACTACAGATACCTATAGTAAATCTAATCTTTGGTTAGAATGACAAAAAATAAAATTGTCCCACCGAATTCCTCAAGTTACGACAATATAGTGGGGTACCTATCAATGTATCATATTATATAAAGCGTCGCACGACGTTGTGGATAGCTGTCAGTTTCACGGTTGTCAACATAGTAAGCCAACAGAAATAAGGTACACACTGCTGCAAAATGATGGACGCCAAATATTTTATAATATTCCAAGTCTTTTTCACTTTTGGAACTTGGAGTTCTTCGGCAAATGTTTCAACTACTGCTGCTTGTGACAGGTAAAATAGGTCTTAAATTATATTTTTGTTATATTTTAATTTATTTGGTACAAATAGCAATTCACATATCGATGGTAAGACGTAACAGTTGTAATTCACAAACGTAAAAATTTTACAGGAGAGCAATTTTAAGATTTTTTAAACCTAATAATTATGTGTTAGAGTTTTTATCCTTTTTGTTTTTAGTGGTATAAGTACCATACATGTTATAAATGGCAATTATAATTTTTAGGCCATGGACATGGTACTTACCGTGTTTGTTAATCGGGACTTATTAATAATATTGTTAATTTAAATAATACTTGAATTATTTAATGATATAAATAATTACAGTTTACTTAAGACAAGTTAATTTGATATATAAAATTAAATAAATGTATTGTTGTTAAATCGTCATAAAACAAAAAAAAAAAATTAGAATTTTTTATAAAATACATTTTTAAAATTTTTTTTTGTGAAAAAATCCCGTCTTAAATGATATTCTATAATTATAAAATTTATCACATGTTCAAATGTAAAAATTTTAAATATTTATCATTTATAAGCTATGAGTAATAAACTTATAATAGCTTATAATATATAATTTGTATTCAAAAATAATTTATTGCCAAGTTCTGAAAAAAAAAAAATTATTTTATTTTATTTTATCAACACCTGAATAAGTGTAATAATAACAAATAAAAATAAAAATCATATTTTACTCTTAAGACTGTCGGAGCAGACAATTTGAAATATTTGCATTCTATAAACAATTGGACGTTATGTGATAGAGCTAGGTTGTCTATGGTTAAAACTTAATAAAATATATTATATAATTGAAAAATTATATTTGTTTTTTGAATACGTACATTTATTAAGAACAATTTTGATTTTAAGGCTTGTGAGATTAAAAATAATTTTTCAACATAGGTAATCTAGATAAAAACTAATAATAATCATAAGTATTTAAATGTAGAATAGTAATAATTGAACATCGCGGAAGTACAAAAACATAAAATAATATACCAACTTTGACAAGTGTTTGATATGTTTCAAAAGTTTCAGAATACAATTAGGTAAGGTTTTTAATACAATATATTTTAAAAAATGTTCGCTACTTTCTTATGTTTTAATATAGGTAGGTGCATTTTATATTACACTTTAAAAACTCTTATGCTGGGTTTCATGAAATATTGATTAATTTAATCGTTCAATAAAATTTAACCAACTAACCTGCACGGGCCACTAAATCATGTTTAAATAACAATTATCCCAATTTTAATTCAATAATAGTTTAGTCATTGTTCATGCAATCCGGCATTAATCTTTACAAAAAAAATTAAACATAAATATCTAATTGTTATTCATGTGAATATATTTATATTGTATACTCTATAGCAGCGTTTCTCAAACTATAGGTCTTCAGTCAATTTTTGATGGGTCGTGAAAATTTTTTGAATTATATGTATAGATTCCAAGAAATTTATGTTAAATTAATATTAAATATATTATTATGTTATTAAATAAACTTATATTATTATAGTAATATAGTACCAAAAATTACGTGGGTAATAAATAATAATTCGTCATATATTTATTTATTACGACGGGTATTAATACGCCTCATTATTAAAAGTACATTATTTTATAAAAATATATTGATTATAAACCTATAAAATAATAAATACCTAATAAAAGTAATAAACAAATTTTGTTTTATATAACCACTTTTTGAAAAGTTAAACCAACGTGGTCGTGAAAAATTTTTCGGGGAAAATTTGGGTCGCGGTAAAAAAAAAATTGAGAACCACTGCTCTATAGTATAACAATTAAAATTATATTACAGCAATATATCGTTATATGTTTTCAATGATATTGTATTTTATTAAAGGTGTTCCTATAAAGTCGGTCAAAAAAATATCGTAATAAACAATATGTGCAAATTGTACACAATTTTACTTAACTATATTATCTAAGTCAGAAACTTACATTTAAAAACACGCCTCGATTAAGTTCTAGAAGTTAATGTCAGTCAACCTTAAGATTTTTACAGAATTAAAATTTTCCAAGTCTCAATTTTTTTTCACAGCGGATGCAAATTTTTTTATTAAACGTTATTTGGTATACGGACATATTTTTATTTTTAATGGGTTCGCAAGAACTGATACTGGTCGCGTATGTGAACTGCAGCGCACAGCAGTCTTATAAAAAACACATATATAATAATTGTATTGAAAAATACAGATAAATGAATAAAAATGTGTATATTTTAATACCTATTAATTATAAAATGAACGGTTCTTACCTAATGAAATATAAAATAAACAATTTATTCGATTTTAATTGTATTTAAAATAATATAATGATTATCAAAAAATAATCTGAAATATGACTGAATAATTATTTTGAATTTTAGCAAGGTTTACTAAAATAGTATTAAATTAGTATAGTAATAAATAAATAAGTAACAGTTAGCTTAATATTAATCTAATGATTTTTTAAATTCCATTGTGTACCTACCTTAAGTCAAATGATATACCTACGTAAAAGTTTCAAGTCCTCGAAAGAACTATCTATGAGGAAATCCGTATTCAATTTTAATGTCTTACCTACACAAATTAAGTTTGTATACATTAATTTTAACAACAAAATAATTAAATTTTTTTGTAATATTGACGAATTTCTTTATAATTTAATCTTTAGACGCTCATATAACAAAATATGGGTACAAACGAATAAATTATACTCGTACCTAGCCATCTAGGTATATAACTTGTTTAATATTTAAAACAAAATATAAAATCAAATAGGTGTAGTATTATTCTGCATTTAAACTCAATGATATAAATTTATTAATAATGAGTAATTTTATAAATTACGTTCAATGTTATACATGGCCATTCCTCGGAGTCACGGAGTGTGTTGTAGAATATCTCGTGTGCACATTATAGAATAATAATAAGCTTGTAGAACATTGGATACTTGTAAGTATTTTATGACCTGTTATTATCATTATTGTGGTGAATGGTGATAGCATAAATTAAGATTTTCTTTTTTCCGTTATAAATCATGCGTGATTATACATAGTAGGTACCTACTTATTTATACATATTTATCTATAATACAATTAATATATCATATTATTTCATACTCTATTGCAGTGATCCATAATATTAGATACACTCCTATACTCTATATTATATGTGATTATATCATATTATAATCTTTAGCGCATTTAGTTGTCACTTGTCATTGACTTTTTGAATGATAATGCACCCAAACAAAAAAATACAGAGTAACTTGAATGTTTAAGATAAATAAAACATGTTTTAGACGGTGATATATTGGGTATATTATGGTATATTTTAATTATTTATTAGGCATGCTTTTGGGGAATTTTTTTCAGATAAATATAGTTGAGTACGAGTAATAATAAAATAATAATTGAAATAAATAACGTAATGGTATGCATAAATAAAACACTTTTTAAACATGTTCTATTAAACTCAGGCGGTCTACAGCCTTCACAGCTACACCCATAAATTATATGATTTATGAGAAGAATTTTGAAATTCGGCAATAAATGGGTTATGGAAAATACGACATTGTCAACAATTCTAAACGCGTGTATATGACCATACTAATAATTTTTTTAAATATAATACATACAAATATATTTATTTAAATTAATATATCATTTTATAAGTTAAGAACATTTATTTTATAATCTCAGAACTACAGTAAACATTGATTTTTATCCTCATAATCTATTTTCTCTTTATTAATTAAAAATTTTTTTTTTTTTTACGGTTAAGGCTTCGATTACTCAGGTCATTAGCCTGTGGTACTGTAGGGGGGGGGGGGTACTGTAGTTTTGTTTACTCGTGATTTGTTTTGGCAGAATTTTTAATTTGGGCACCCGTAGGTATCTGCCATGCCCAAGTGGGGGATGGCGGCACTTGTTCTCCGGACACCGTGACTTGCACGGAGAAAAATGCCGCCCGGTGGTCGAGGATCGAACTCGGACCGGCTATGCCGAATCCATCGCGTTAGACCGCTCGCCACCTCGTCCCCCATTAAATAATTTACATAATGCTATATCGATGTTTATTAAAATCATAGCTATCACATAATTGAAATAAAAAAAATTGGTTGTATTTACTAAGTTTATGTCAAACATCAAATAGATAAGCTTTAATCTGACCAAAATGTATCGAGAAAAAAAATCGTGGTTTCAATTAATTAGTTATCTTAATAATTCACCTTACTTTTATGCAAGGATGTTTATCATATCTATTAAATTGAGAAATTAAATATCTGATAAAACCTTCAATGAAATGTGTACTTGTAATTTGTATTTATAGTTTATGTTTGATACCTTAAAATTTAAACTTTAAGAATACGGATTATCTTCAAAAATGACACAATATTATATCTTATATAAAAAAAAAGTAGTTAATAGTTTGAAAAAAGGACATTTAAATTTAGTTACAGTGAATATTATTAAGATAAAATTAATAGTACCTATTAGATTAAATAAAAACATTCTAATTTAATTTAATGATTTATATTAATATATTTTTGTTTCAGTAAAATTTTCTGTCAAGGATCTATTCTGCATACCGTACAGATGTCTGGATTATTCCATGATTCTAAGACTTTTGTGGACATGAAAACTAAATGCAACTATGATGTTATTGACACACTCTTCAATTCAACAAAGTTGAGCAAAGATCTAAACATTCTGAATGAAACCATCAACACATGTTTCGAGAAAGAAGGTTCTGAATTAATAAAATGGATTCCTACTGATTGGGTCAAAAATCCAAAATTTCTTGAAAGCATTAAGGATAATGTTTTAAAAGGCTGGGCTAAGGAAATAAATCTAATATGGAAAGAACTCGGTAGAACGATCATAGATGACGTCCGCTTGAAACCCACGAATTATTCATTAATCTACGTTCCAAATCCCTTTATAATACCAGGTGGTAGATTCCGTGAAATATATTATTGGGACTCTTTCTGGATAATTAGAGGCTTATTAATATGCGAAATGCATATAACTGCAAAAGGTATGATAAGTAATTATATCTCAATGATTAAAACGTTTGGACATGTACCAAACGGAGGTAGAATTTACTATGCTAAGCGATCTCAGCCCCCTATGATTACACCCATGATCAAAAGTTATGTCGATGCAACAAATGACATGACATTTGTGATAGAAAATATTCATGCATTAGAAATTGAATTCCAGTACTGGATGACACAGCACAACGTAACAATTAGCAAAAACGGAAAAAATTACACGCTTGCAGTATACAGGGATTATTCAACAGGACCACGGCCCGAATCATACAGGTAAATACAGTTTTGTATTTCATAGAAGTTATCTCAAGTTTAATTTATGGGCTTATAAATATTAATTGATGTTACTGATTATTTCTGATTGAACACTAGCATGGGGAGAATTAATAATTCACGTTTTGTTATGATTTCAAAATTATTTAATTTTTCTGTGGCACAGTGTATATTAGGTATTACCTATTTGCCTACGAATCATACATATGTAATTTGGGTTATTAGTAAATATCTATACATTTCAAATTTTTATAATTTCAAAATATGTTTTGTATAACAGGGAAGACATAACGAAGGCACAATTCTTTAAAACTGAAAGTGAAAGAGAAAACTTTTACTCCGAGATTAAGGCTGCAGCGGAATCGGGTTGGGACTTTTCGAGCCGTTGGTTCATCCTAAATGGAACAAATAAAGGTAAATGACTTACTAGTTTTTGTATTTATTATAAATATTTCCAACGACGCTTAAAACCATTCAAAATGAATTGTGCTTTCTGCGTTTGCTTAATTATCGGTAAAAAAAGTTTCCTCTGTTCGATACTGTAAAAGTAACAACAAAATAAAATAAAAACGCCATTTATTTTAAAACAATAGATTTGGGCTCAGCGTACTTACTTCTATGTACTTATAACTCTACCGGACATTTTTCCTTGTATCTATAGCTCAAGCGAATATTATGTATATATGGTTTTTATTTCTTACTATCATTAATATTATTTTACAAAATACACTTTATTTTACCACGCGTGTGCGGAAAATGTGTAGGTAGTGTATAACAATACATTAATATTATAGTTAGGTACCTGTAGAATAAAATCTATAGTTTGAAAAATTATTCGCAATACCTACCTACTATTAAATAGTGATTTAAGTTCGAAAAAATTTCAGTTTTGTTATTTTCTTAAAAAATACTTACCTGGTATGTTCATTTGACACAAACAAATTAACTTCCGAACATTTCTGAAATCACCTTTAATGTATAGCTCTGAATAAATATGTTAAATAACATTATATCGTATTATTTCTTTCATATAATTACAAATTTTATTTGAGCATTTGTGGCCTTCCTATTATACATATTATTACTTAATTATAACTATTTAATAAATTTGATCCAAACTAGTTTACATAAAAAATCTAGCATGTAGTGTTAAATTCATTAATTCATTCGGAATACTTAAAAACTACCTAAATATTATAAATTAAAAATGCATGTTGGATTTAAAATTGTTAATTTTGTATTTACATTACTTTTATAGAAATATACGTATTTGAAATTGTTGAGTAGGTGGGTTTTATAAATAGAAATCTAAATCCTTTTGAATAAAATAATGATATTTTTATATAGTATATCAACTATAGTTTAAAAATCGTACCAAGCATTATATTACATATTATAGCCTATAGGCAAGACTTTAACGAGTTAAAAATTAAAATTAAGTTAAAATTTTAAGTTAATAGTAACGAAGTTAAATAATTCGTTAATTTTTGTTGTAACTAATTTTTAACTTAACTGTTGTATTCTTAACAAATTTGACGTGTTACCTTCGAGCTTATTTTATTAATTAATTGTTTTAAATTATTAATTGTATACTAACCATTTATTTATAATTTTGTTGCGTTATGAAATATTATAATTCATAAAAATGTCCAAGAATATTAATGATTTGTGCAGATTTATAATTATTTTCTATTGATATATAATAGGTATTACTATATATTAGGTATGTATAGTATAATATAGTCGTATAGGTAAGTTAATTTACAATAGTACAAGTTGCAGGGTAGTGACTATATAGTGGGTGTTACTAATTTATGATCCTAGCTGGTTCATGAGACAAACAAAATAGGTAGCTTATAACTTTGGCCGCCTATTATATTTATTATTTAAATAATACCTAGTTGTAAAATTATGAACATAGGTCTAACACAGATTATTCAATACAACATTGGACATATACTTATATATTATTATTATTTATTGATATAAAAATGTAATATAATAATAATTAAAATGTATAGTCATATAATACAATTTCCGATTTCGTATATTATAATATGGATCTAATATGTACCTACTGCGTATTCGTGTACCTATAAATATTAATTAGGTAGTGTTCTTGTCACCATTACACACATTACTTGGAAAGATTAAAATTAAAATTTACTAATAGGAAAATAATATTTAAAAATATGTAGATATATAAATCGAAAATATTATCCAAAATGGAAAATTATAAAATATATTAATATAACTAGGTACTATAACTTGTAGGTTCAGTTATAATTATACTATTTTAGCTGACCACTTATTTAATTATTGGGGGAATAGTTCAGTGAATAGTTGATTTGTCAACTACCGGCCCTAAATTCTCTGTAAATACTACTTGCGGCTATGTCTCATATTATATGGGCCCTAATCATAAGTACATTATGAGTTAAATTAATTTCACCTAAGTTAATTCGTCTAAAATCTAAAATCGTCCAAAAAATATATTAGTTGTTTTTAGCTTTACTTTACTTACATCTTCTTAAATTAACTTAACTTGATGAGTTGAAGCTATATATAGCGGTAAGTGTGTAGATTGTATAAATCTCGTTATGGTCAAACTCGGAGGAAACAGAAATAAGTTTGAGATATTGAGTCTCACACAGCTACACAGCCATTTGTTGTTTCCGTCTTAAAAGTGCGTAAGCAGATCACGTTTAGCTTCGTTAGTTTAAAAATAAGGGTGACTGACTTACTATTAAACTTGATGGAAAGAATATTATCTGTGTTTGTGTGTAGGTTTTTAAGATGGTTAAATTTTTTAACAAGTTATGCGTATATAAGATGGTGTAAATTATAAATGCTTATAACTCACTTGAAAACTGAATATATATTTATAAATATATATATAAAATTTAAATAACTCATGTGATCTGCTGAGCGTAAATTTGAAATTTTACCTACATACTTGTAAGATGGAGATAACAAATATCTTTGTAGCGGTTCTTAATGTAGTTACATAATGTTAATATTACTTCAATGGGATTTAAATTGAGATGGATTAGTTAAAAGTTACTCGTATTTTTTTCGTTAACTCATTAAGTTAAAAGTTAACTTTGAAAAAAAAAACTTAGCGTAGTGTAAAGTTAAAATTTGCTAATCAAAAATAAAAAATTCCAGACACATAATATGCTTTATTAGAATTTAAAATGATACATCAAAGTAAAAACCCATTCAAAATTGTGATTATTCTTCGAACAAAAATTAACTTAATTTAGATACTTTTGAAATAAAATTAACTTGAAATTAACACGTTAATCTTGAAAAAAAGTAACTTATTAAGTTAAAAGTTAATTTGAAAAAAAAAATTAACCAGTTAATTAATTTAATTAAAATTAACTTCACGTTTTAACTTAATTTTAACTTTAACTCGTAAATCCCCAGCCTTGCTAATATATACCTACTACGATAAAAACTACTTAAACATTATGAAATTTGAAACAAAATATATACTCTTCAGTCTTTACGAAAAAGTTTTTCTTTTTAAGACCATTTTTCCTTAATTTATTTAAAGCGTTTTAGTGGGAGAAATATAAACAAAAAGTATAGAAATAAAAATATTTGTCTATAATTCAGTTTATTTTATTTCAAAAATATCATGTGTTTTAAAAAATAATAAGATATCACTAATTTAATGAACAATTTTAATGATAAAATATATTATAAAACTTGTAGGTACATATAGTTGTATTTCTGAACATTTTTAAATTTTCTAAAAATGGGAGTGAAGTTGGCATGTAAATTAACGCAAATGACGATTTAAGTTTGGATAAAAATGTATATAATATATATAATTGCGCGTCATAAATAAAATGTAAAGCATAGCTTATACATTTTTCGTCACCTTCAATAGGCTTTTCTGTATATTACAATATTTTTAACTAAAGCTTATTAAGCAGCTTGTTAGTCACCAATTATATCACGAATATAGGATCACGGTGGATGGTTGCATTATTTTTGTTAACATCGGTATATATTTTCATCTAATTTATTTGTTAAAATAAAATCAATTTATTGGTTTAAGACTGTTTTATAAGTTTAAACAAAGCTTAAAGTATTGATTAGTAGGTACCGACAAAAATACAATACTGCATTGTATATGATAAAATGTCAATTATATAAAGAACTATCGTAAATACTAAGATATTAAGAATATAATGTCAGAATGTTATGTCTATATATGATGTGGTCATTATTACAATTATAAATATTACCAATATTTTTCTCTTTTCGTGCACTATTTCAACATAGTTTCATTCACTATATATTTAATGTATAGAGTATGAAAATTTATTCGAATTACAGTAGGCTTAACTTATAGTTATACTTTCTAAAGTCTATGTCATAAATGATGTGTACCTAAAATGTATTATCACGTTTATTATACTCAACTGGTAAAGGTTTTATTTATTATATTTTTTCTAGAAACATGTCCACAACGAATAATATGAAGCATAATATTAGTTTTATTTTACTTTTATCTGTCATACACATAATTAAAACTTGATCCCGAATTTGATAGTATACGACGTGTCAATGATATAAAATATAATAAGGTACTTCATTTCTGATCAAGATAATATATGATTTTAATATTCCCCACATCGGTTGGAAAATGATTTAAATTTGTTACCCTATAATTTTTATTTTTATTTTTTTATCTAATTTACATTAAAAAATGTAATATTTGAACTCAATGGTAAACGAGCGATGTACTAAATATGTAAATATATTTTATGTGTGTATCATTATAAAACGGGAAAGGGGAGTGAGATAAAGTGTCACTAAATCGGATAATAGGTATTGTCTTAGGTTATGATGTGGTCAAAAACGTTGCATACAATAACTGATGTCATTGTATGATTGCAGGAAACATCACACATACAAACACTAGGTCTATCGTACCAGTAGAGTTAAATGCCTTAATGTTTTGGAATGCACAAATATTGAGTGATTTCTACCGAGAGATGAATAACACTGTAAAGGCTTTGAAATACGAAAAAATTTCTTTGGAATGGAACGAAGCAGTGACAGCTGTTCTTTGGGATGAAGAAATCGGAGTATGGTTAGACTTTGATGTAATTAATAATATCAAACGTAAATATTTTTATCCTACAAACATATCACCATTATGGACTGGATGTTATGCGAAAAATCAAACCGAATACTTCGTCACAAGAGTGCTTGACTATTTGAACCAAGCGGATGTACTGAAGACTCTTGGCGGCATACCAACCACACTTAGCGAATCGGATGAACAGTGGGACCAGCCGAATGCTTGGCCCCCACTCCAATACATAACAGTTATGGCGTTAGAGAGCACTGGTCATAAAGACGCGAAAAAAATTGCGTCAGAACTAGCGTCCAAATGGTTATGCACAAATTATGTTCCATTTTACAACACTTCTAAGATGTATGAAAAAGTAAGTCCGATTTGATGAAACAGCTGAATAAAACAATTTATAGGGTAGAAAGGGGATACTGTGCAGTGTAAACAATATTATTTTAATTTATTATAAATATAGGTACATTTCATTAGGCTGTTTTTGACTATCAATTTATATTAATAATTCACAACGTACATAACCATCATAAGGGTATAACTATTTGAGGCAAATGCTTAAAGTTGCTAAAAAAATGTGTGCACAAACATATCAATTGGTCTGCAGGACAGTAATTGAACATGGTATAGGTGGTTTAACTGATAGGCAGGTTTCGGGTGAATTGTAGACTGTAGGGTCTAAAATACATCTGATTTCAGTGGACACACCACGCACTTATTAATTTCACTGTTACATTTGGGTTTTGACAGTTTTCTATATCAAAAAAAACCTTTGAGGGTTGAAACACACAAAATCCCCCCTCCCACTACTTTTATATACCACTTACCATGTAAGTGTGTTATCGAGGTAACTTTTATAATTATTATTATAAAACAAAATAACTATCTATTTCTATAAAATCCTATTTATGATTAGAATCATCAGTTTAAACTTTAATTTTTTTAATATTTTAACATATTTTAGACTTAAAATAAACAACAATACATATTTATAATATGCTATAGTACCTATACCTAATTATATAATATTATTAAAATATTCTATAAATTACGATTCACTTACTAGTTAACTTTTCAGTAGGTATTACTGTAAACAATATTGTATTTCAATAGACACAGTTTAGAATACTTTGAATTCCCCATTATCATTTCTTCTTTTTTTTATAACAAACTTGTCCATAGTATAGAAATAAAATAAGTAGGTAGTTAACTTAAGTTAACAGAATAGGTAATTAGTAAATTAAAATATTAAATAATTAATGTTTGTTATTTCTACAAAACTAAAAAAACACGTTATACAACTTGGGACACAGATTTATCATTCAGGGGACATAGTATTTTAGCCCCTGGTAGACTTTACATTTTTTAATACTTGTTACTATATCTGCAGACCTATTTAAATAAATCATATTGTCGTTGGTTATCGTGTATACTAATTCGCCAAATGTTTTGACAGTACCGAGTGGATGCAGGCGGTGAAATAGGAAAAAGTTCGGGAGAATATAAAATCCAAGATGGTTTTGGCTGGTCGAACGGAATCGTGTTGGAATTTCTACAATTATACAATTCTACAGCCTCAGTACAAAATTGGGATGTAACGGCAAAAAACTGCAGTGACGTATTGAAGAAACTAATCAATTCAAAGAAGAGTAATGATAATACAAAAGTAGATCATACTTGATGTAAATACAAATTAAACAATAATAATATATAATATAAAAAGTATAATGCATTTGATTACCTTGATTCAAACTAAAATCAGAAGAAACTCTAAATTTGTATTTTTAATATTATATCCATATTTTGTTCCGGCTTACTTGTTGAACCTATATTATAAACAGAGTATAATATTAATCAACGAACAAACAAATTTAAAATTATGATAGATAATTTTAGGAATTTTAGGTCAATAGTTATAGTCTGTCAATATTTGATTTTAAATGAAAAGTTAACGTATAGTTGTGAGTAATTTAAAGTACCTAATTTAAAGTTTTTAAGAATGTATTTTTTATGGTTATTAGTGGATGGTTTAGAATACTTAAATGTTACGTCAGTCATAGATTGTTAATTACAATTTAATATTTTGTTATAAATATTTATTGATTCAGACATTTAATTTGCTCTACATTTCCAAATTAGGAAGTTAAAATCGGAGCTAAAAAATAAGTAATAACACATTAACAATAGCAATTTACAAACAGTGAGTTTCAAATTTTATGTGAGAATATTTACCATGACATATTAAAATTAGGAAAAAATTATCTACCTATGTAAAAATGGTTTTGAATCATACTAGACAAATTACCTAGAAATTAAATATGTTTTATTAATCAGAAAGCGAATGTATGAAGGTTAACATTTAAAATTAAAATGGAAATTATTTTCGAAATAACATTAACATTCATGTCAGTTTAATTTTGAATGCACCACCTACAGTGTACAATATAGTAAATTAAATAATTAAAAGAAAAACATTATAATATTTAGATGCTTATGTCTTATTTTATTTTTAGTGCCTCGTATTATGTTACGTGAATCCACGCGAAATTGATTCCGCGATTATAGGTACCTACATCGAATAATAAAATTATGAAAACAAAATAATATCGTTAAACGGTGTTATATGTAAATTTCTTACATTCTACATTTTTATCATTGTCATACAAATAATCTACCATTTCCAGATCCTCCAAAAATCGCCTACGTTTAGTAGACCTACTAATATTTTTATTGTTTGACATATTTGAATTACTGAAAGTATAGTGATAAAGACAATAAGTTAATAATACGTACAGTAGACAGTCGTCAGTATCAGCAGCAAAATTGGCAATAACACGTCAAGCTTAATTAAAAAAAAAACAGAAGATTCATAAAATTGTTTAGTGTTAGTGCCTATTGGTACCGCTATATTCATATATAATATTATGTGTAACTAATTTACATTGTTTCACTTACCAAAATATTTGAAGATTAATAGAATGTCGTATTAGGTGTAAACTCTGGTTGAATTATCTGACTTTTTTAACAGGAAAACTTAAAAGCATGCCACACACACGGTCTTCGTGAACTCAATTGATAAAAAAAATTGGTTTTACACACAGATAACGGTCATAAAAATATTAATTTTATCGGCGATTTTACTCGGTAACAATTATAATATAATAAGCACTGGGTATGTAGCTATTATTATATATTTATATTAATAGCTGGTACGAAATGATGACAGTTTTTCAATCCTTTTAGGCCGTAGCAATTTTGTAAATTATTGTAGGTACTATTGTAGTGACAGACAACAGACCATGTTCTTGAGCCATATTAAGGACATTTTTCGAAATAATAGTTATTAGTACTATTGAATCGTATCAGCAGATTATACAATGTATACTGTCAGTGAATCATAGACCTGTAAACTAACACCCTGCCATGGTTAATACAGACAACATAACATATGAGCATGGAACTTATAAGAGATAAAAAGCATGTTTTGGGTTATATAAATTATGTTTCGGCCCACAGTAACGGGCAAAACCTCTATGCGATGTCCATTAGTTTATTATAGGTCTATCGTCTATGCAGTGCATTATGACATATTGAATAAGTTGATTAAAATAACTTATTAGGCACTATTAGTTTTAAGTGCATTATATTAATAATGAATAGTGATAGATGAATAATTCTATATTCACTATACATAATTGCTACGTCTGCACATTCTATGAGGCGGACATACCTATATTTGTTAATATATAATATACATATATTGACAGTGGGCGTGTATGATAATTAAGTCGATTAATAAGTACCTTTCAATTATAACATGACAACGTGTATATAAATTTAAGTTCAAAATATATATCCACCAACTATTTCAGCAACTATATATGCTTTTTAATTGCAATTTATTAGTACCTAATATTTTATTATACCATATAATATTATATGGCATATGCCATATTGAGCATTCACATACATATCAATATAAAAAGATATACACAAAATTACAAATATCATAAAATACCATGTTCGCTCGGTTCTATATGTATAGTTTGAAGTTTGTAATTTAATTTTAATTTTTCGTATCACTAATATATAATATATACTTATAACTATAGTCTATAACATATATATTATGTTGTAAACTGTGATTGCACGCGTTTATTGGTTTTACTATAATATGAATATATATATTATTTTATTGTCGACTATAGCTGCTAAGCATATTATTAATATCTTATATTGTAATTGATATTATATTATTTTTTATTATTATGATAATGAAGATTAAAATAAAATTATAATATATATTTTATTCGATGAATAAAAAATAAAAATAGAATAATAATTATAAATATTTAATAAATTATGAGTACCTATTAACAAAAAATAAATATTAATATAGTTAAATTATTTAATGTTACATTATAAGATATATTTAATTTCCAATTACTATTGGAAATAATATATATTTTATTCAATGAATAGAAAATAAAGGTAGAATATTAATAATAAAGATTGAATAATAAATTATGAGTTTTAAGATTTATTCAATTTTTAATCATCTTTAAAAATTAAATATTGTTGAGCCAATATTTATTCATAACTATACAATGTTTTGGTTACAGCGTAAAAATTAAAATATTTTATCAATAATTCATTAACTTTTAAATTTAAATATCTAAATCCATATCAAATTTAATATTTATACAATTTTTTGATTGACAAAGGCTGTGTGGGTAGTTCATATTGTCATATTAATACGGTGTAGTTTTTGTAAATCATAAAAATCGGTATTTGGGCAAAAGCAGAGCCGTCATTTGAGGTGTTGCAGAGTATACATACCTAAAATTTATCTTGATTGTATTTTGGCCTGACTATAATTTTTCTGCGACAGACAAAAATATTTTTATAGCTGTTACAGTGAAATTTGTTGTCTCCGTCTTACAAGTGCGTAACATAGCAAATTTTAGACTCATAATTAATTTAAAAATATTTATTAAAGACAAGATAAATTATATAGGTAAAATTAAAATAAGGTTAGATTAAAGGCTGATTATTGATTATTTTTTTTAATCTAGAACTTATACAATCTATACTAAAAAAAAGTACAATAAGCCTAATGTATGTTTTTTAAATAAAATTAAATGCAATGGCTTGAGTTACTTGAGGGAACAAACCATCCAGAGAAGGTACTTCCACTGATTATTGATTATTAAATTTAAAGTTATTTTTTAAATGTATCGACCATCTCTGACCAGTGATTGATGTTGATTTTTGGAATTGATTGGGAATTACAGAGTTGCAAATCAGCCATTGCAGGTATCAAAAATACTTTTTTCTGCATCATTGAGACATTATTGCTGTTATCACAAAAGATTCTGGCAAGCGTCACTTTTCTGATTTCTGTCAGTTGATCTTAAATATTATAAAAAAATAGTTAAAATCAGGATCATTCATTAAAAATATTTCAGATATACTAACGTTCATTGAATATATTTGGTAAATCGTAAAAATATCTATCTGCCATTCTAGTTCTTATAAACTGTTCTCTAATGATACATCTCATCGTTGGGCCAACCATTGAGTCTTCTTCGTGTTTCTCAAACAATGCACCTACCAAAAGCTCTATATCTCTCCAATGGTTGTATTGCTTCAATAGTCTATCAGTTGACTAAATATTATAATATACAGGAATAAATTAAGTACTATATCATTATTTAATATTTAATATATTTTTAAACTTACGCCTTCAACCATGATCTTGGATAAATCTTGTATACTTCTGATAGCTTTTAGTCGACAATATTTTCTAAATTCTGTGTAGCTTGGTATACCATGATCGCGGGTTCGTTGTATATCCAAGCTGACGATGTCCATTCCAAACGCGTGGTTTGGATAAACACTGTATAAGTAATTTGTAAGCTGAAAAAAAATTCAAATCACTAATGTTAAATTATAAAAGTTAAACGTATAATATAGTCTGTTAAAGGGATTATCTAATGTAATGCCATTGCGTTATATTGATTGTATTTCAAAAACCTACCGTTTTAGTAAATAGCATATCAATTTTTTGTGTATTCTGTGTAGATAGCCCTCTGACAAGCTGATCCATGTAATTTAATAGTAAACCAGTTGGTCGGTTGTAATGTTCCTTTAGTGAAAGACTTGCGTTGATCATTCGGCCTTCCGTATATAAACTAAACAAAAACGTAGGTTCATATATTGTCATATATTGTTGAGTCTACAATGTAGAATGTCGTCAATATAATTTTATTTAATATAATATAGGTAGCATAGGTGCAAATATATTTTAGCAACTTTAAAATGTAGATAGGTTAGACAACGAAGCAATCTGTGCTGAATTGACAGTTGATTTTTTCTAAATTATAACACCGCCAATCGCGCTTACCAATAAACTTGTTTTTGATCTAAAACTGTGATTGAGTTTTATTTCACCAATTTTACCTTCTTACATTAAAAAAAAAAACAGTGGCCCATACGATTATTTAAACCAAATAGTACATGTTATAAGGAATCTTGAGTAATTCTAATTTATAAGGAACCGACAAGCACATACTATCATACTTCAACAACGCTAATTTAATTTGTTTTAGATAGAGTCAGTCTAAGTACCTTCCATATATAAACTAAACAAAAACGTAGGTTCATACAAATTAATAATTATAAGTAGGCTATATGTGAAGATTCTATTTAGAAACATTAATCAACAGAACATTGGACATATTCTTATATATAATTATTTGTCATTGATATAAAAATGTAATATAATATTAATTCAAATTTATGTTAAGACATTTTAAAATGTATAGTCATATTATAATACAATTTCCGATTTAGTATATTATAATAAAGATCTTGTTGCCATTAGACAATTACTTAGAATGTTTAAACTTAAAATTTACTCGTCGGAAAAAAATATTTAAAAAAAATATAGATATTTAAATCAGGTATCCAAAATGGAAAATTATAATAGTACTATAACTTGTAGGTATCAATATAATTAAAATGGAAATTATTTTTGGAATAACATTAACATTCATATACATTTTAACAACACCACCTACAGTCTACACATATAGTAAATTAAATAATTAAAATAAAAACATTATAATATTTAGATGCTTGTCTCTTATTTTATTGTTTAGTGCCTCGTACCTATTATGTGACATTGTTACGTGCGTTGCCCGTGAATCCCCGCGAAATCGATTCCGCGATTATATACGATTATATACGATTATGTACGTCGAATAATAAAATTATACCTAATATGTAAAAAATGAATAAAGCATTCATAATTAATAAATTAATTGATAAAAATGGTATTGCGATTACAAATAGAAAAAATATTTGTGATGGTTGGTAAAAAAAATAAAAAATAATATCAAACAAAAACGTTATGAAGAAAAATCATAGAAGGATAATAAAATTTAAATGTAATCACTACATTAAAACATTAACAATCACAATCCAAAGATTGTTTACATCTTTAACGAAGTTAGACACGTATATAATTTTAAAATAAAACGTTTAGTATAATATATTATGTATCAATCACTTGCACAATCAATCCTAAATATTATGGAATTATTACATGGGGCCAATCATAATATTATAACAGTTATTTATTTATTTACATCAATCAATTAAAAATAACCGTAAATAGCTTAGTTAAATATTTGTTGAACAAATCAAAATATACTAGTTGATAGCGATTATGTACTTAGTGAATTCACTATAAATGATATTAAATATTTTTACTGGATCATATTATAAATGTAGCCTTGTGTTGCGAAAATTATGTGACCCCTCCCCAACTCTCATTAACAATTTATAATTATGCCACTGACCTATACCACCTTATATTATAAGATACTCAAATAGTCAAAAACATTAAGTATCTTATTTTTTAAATATTAATTGACACATAATATAATTTGGCGTTTGTGTTTTACTGCATTATAACACTATGCGTAACAACTATAGTCCATAACAATACTATTTGATAACGAGTGTATGACCTATATTATAATAATATGAAACCAACCATTAACGAATCATTAAATATACTGTATGATAACAATAGTATACAACACGATAGTAACGTTTCAGTGTAAATAATTGGTCCAAATGTCCAATAACAACGATGCAATTATTATGGATACTATATAGTATATACTATACTTATTATGTACCTATAAGTAAGTACTAAAATACATATTTTCAATACTTTCAAAAAAAGAACTTGGATCAATTATTTTAAATACTTTCTTAAAGTATCTGTATTTAAATTAAAATAGGATTATCAAATACTTATTCTTTTTAGTTTATATACTTTCTATTTTGATTTTAACCGTGTAAAATAAAATAAAATATATTGAAAATTTATATAATAGGTAGAAGGTAGGTATATTTGTTATTGTAAAATATAATTATATATATAATTATCATCCTCGAAATCTAAAATCCAACAAAAAAAATAGATGAGTGATTTATAGTTACATATTGATACGGTGTACCTAGTTTATGTAAAACATAAAAATCGGTATTAGGGCCAAAGCAGATACGTCATTTGAGGTGTTGCAGAGTATGCATACCTAAAATGTATCTAGATTGTATTTTGGCCTGAATAATTTTTCAGCGCCAGACAAAAAAATTTTTTTTTTTAAATTGGTCTTAATGGGCCGTTACAGTGACATTTGTTGTTTCCGTCTTACAAGTGCGTAACATACCAAATTTTACGCTCAGTGGAACACGTTTATCTCCGTTAGTTTAGAAATAAGATCTTATGAAATTTAAAGTTATGATCTAGATAATGATATAGGTTTTTCATTATATTTTAATTTTAAAGCGAGTTATGAATATTTTAAGATGTTCAAACAGTTTACAATTTTAAAATACAAATAACTGTCGCGTAACATAAGTTGTTATAAGACAGAGACAACAAATGTCGCTGTAAAGACCCCTTAAGTATCGTCAAATATGGTTATGCGATATTATAATTATTAATTAATGTATTATTAAACTATTGTTATAAACTAGCAATTGGGATAACTGCTTAGTTTATAATTTGCAGCCTTGCAGGTAGCAAGACTGTTGGTAGAGGATTTCTTAGGTAGAGTTGATGAAATAATTAGACTGGTTGAAAGTTTAAGTTGTGTATTGAATTCTTCTGCATAAAATATTCTAAGTCTAATTCGACAAAGTTGTCAAGTTGTCTTTCGTGAAGGTGCTCGTCTGTACTGTGGTGTCACACGTCTAATCTACAGGCCGTTTCGGGTCTGGTTTTATAGGGCCTCCTGCTCTCCCACTTCCCCCTAGTCAATCGACATATCTGTGGATTTCACAGGACGTTGTTTAATTAATTATCAATTCATTCCTACGCCTGGTCATTCCAAGGATCGTGTCCTGTTATCGTGCTTGCAATATATGTTATACGCCATCCGTCACTAATCAGATACTATGCATTATATATATATATACATATGTCACATACAATATCTAAATATTATATTCATACATTTATGATTTAATTGAAGTTGTAGGATATATTGAAATGCGGTTTCAATATCGCATTGCCCTCTCATTATATTCCCATAGGTTTTCTAAAGGATATACGACTTTGATTTATTTGGCCGACTTTCTATGTGTTATTGTGTATCTAGTTTTTATATTGCCAAATGTAGCCGAAGGCGAAACGATCACAATAATATATCATGTGTATTATTGGGATCGTTACACGATTTAAATGAAGTATAAAAATGTTTGGCTTATAAAAAATATTTTATGTGAGATTAAAGATTTCAAAGTTTTGTTTTATAAATTTATATAAGTACACAACTTCTCTCAGTGAGGACCGTTATTTTGAAAAAAAAATTTTAATGTTTATAGGCACAAATTAGTAATATTACTGTCTATTATTTATATTTAAGTTTAAATTAATGAATACTACCTAAGTAGTTAGAATTATTAGATAATATACAATATTCATAATATACTAGATTATTACATGGAAAGTTTAAAGGTTCTAATAACATTTGTTCTTGTAATTTTACTACAGTAAAATATATATTGGCCAGAAGACATTTTTTTTATCCTTCCTATAGTTTTTAGCATATAACTTTAAAAAAATTGAAATTACACCCCTTGGGCAAAGGGTAAACGAAAAATTGGTACAGTCTATCGTGTTTCGCAGTGGCTGCTCGTGGTTTGGACGACAGGACGATCGCACCCCCAACTAAAATTAATTAAATGAAGAAAATTAATTGTATAATATTCTTAATTTTACATTTTTAAAAAATATTGCAATTTTTTAAATAGTAAAATAGTTATAAACTACCTACTTTACATTTGTCTATTACAATAATGGTCGTGTGCGAGCTGGGTTTTTACTCTCAGATACCAGGAGCATATACATGTACGCATGTACACACGAGTAGTGTTTGGCCGACCGGAAGCGTCGTCCGAACAATATTCGTATTACGCATGTTTAAGCGACGCGCACTGCGATCGTGTGCGTGCTACCCGTTTATTTTATTACGTTTATTATTGGTGCGATGTTATATACGAGTTTGGACGACCGGCAGCGTTTCATAATTTAAACAAATAAAGATGTAGTATTAGTATAATATTATATTATTGAAAACCATTAACCCGTTAAGTAATATTAATCGATTTATCCTTTATTACTCTTTTTTTCTCTTATATTATTACGTCGTTTTAATATCTAATTATTATGTATTGTCCGATATGTCAAAACTAATATTCTGGATTCCACCACAGTGGCGGATCCAGGGTTTAATAATGGGTGGAGGTGGGCATGGGGGGAAAAAGTTCAAAAAGTACAAAATTGGCTAAACACAGTGTAAGACATAGGGGAACTATGACGGTTGGCGGGAGGGGGGCAAATGCCCCTTCCCCCTAGATCCACCACTGGTCCACTAGGCCAATACTTCTTAAACCATAAATATTGTCAAAGAATTGTAATTGTTTTAAAGTTTTTTTGCGAGTTATTAATTTTTTTTAACGTTTTAGATTGAGTTTTATTTTATTTGGTCGCGTTGGGTAGGCGATTTCCCTTAGTTTTAGTCCCTGTGAATGCATTTGAATAATATATATAGGTATAATGACAACAGCGTATTCAAAACATAACTTTCTGCGCGGACGGGGGGATTTAAAATATTATTGAAAAAAAAAACTGATGTTAAATTTCTAATTGTACGTAATCTGAGCAAAATATTGAGAGGGGGGTCATCGATCCCAACATCACAAAAGTACTGCCTTTGGTAGTCAGTTGTACTATACTTGTACTAAACTGTATGGTTGGCAATTATTTTAACACTAATAAATTATAGTAACTATTCAATATTTGTACATCAACCATCTTATATGATTAAATTTGAGTTACTATTTTATATAGTTGAAATAACTATAAAATATGTTGGTGCAATTATAACTTTTTAACTAATACATTTTAGTACTCTCAACTAAACACATTGTTTGATACAATTAAATTAAATGTTACGCCAACTTAAAATTATCCAACTATTTTAGTATAACCAAATTTTTTTTTCCGTGTTATATCATAGGCTAACTGACCGTCTTCGATTTTTAAGCAGTTGGGAAGTTGGGCCTAAGCCCGGATTAAGGATCAATTGGGCCCCGGGACACCATTCACTTAGTGGGCCCCCTTTAAACTTTAACATCAAAATAAATGTATCATTACATATTAACGACTTTATTATATTATTGTATAATGTTTTACTACACAAAAAATATACAGGATGTATCTTATGTCATTGAACGCGGTTTTTTTTTTAACAATTTATTATGGATTGATGATATGGATTTTGTTAAAACAAAAAAGACGATATATTTTTCACATTGTGTTTCTCTATTTTAACAGGCAATTTTTTTATAACATTTTCAAAATTTTTAAACACGCAGTTGTACTAATAATAAAAATCGACTTTATTTTTCAAATGGTAACCACCATGTTTTTGATGGTTTCTGATAAAGCTTTTTCCTGAACATTTTGACAGTAAAATTATCAATTTCGGTTCATTACGTTATTAACTACTATGGTCCTCTAAATTTTAGTATAATATGAATTTATACTTTTAACTGAAATACTTAATTTACAAGGGCTAAATATTTATTTCTTATAATCTCTAATCGGTAATCTAAAATGCTCAAAAAAAAAAAAAAAAAACCAAACAAAATTGTTGGCAAACATAGTTCATTATAAATAGTATTTTTTCGTGATATAAACATATTATTTTATAATTATTAATAATAATTTATCTACCTATACTGTATTGGACGCGTTAAAAGAATATATTTTGAGGATAAATATGGGCCCCGGGACCATAATCTGGGTTTGCTGGGGCCCAACAATATTACGTGTGTATTTAGAATTGTGGGTGTCTAATTTATTTACTGCCGTGCGACCTTAATCATCTAGCTGGGGCAGATCCACTTATGGGTGTATTTCATTTGAATATGTAAAGCATCTCCGAGTCAAAAAATCATTGACTTTTTACAAGTAAAATAATTAAATTAATTTCTGATTTTATTAACAATTGTATTATACAAATGTGTTATTAAAGTAGGAACGAGAGTTTATATGTGTGTTTTGGGTGAAGTAACCCGGAGCACAATTTTGATACGTAACTACCAGTGTTGGGAATAGATTACTAAAAAATTATCTAGATAAGATAAGATGTGTAACAAAATATTATCTTGATAAAAATGACACAAATGTAATTTATCTAGATAAAGATAAATACAACAATACATTTATCTAGATAAACATAATATTTTTACGTTTATTTTTATTGTTTTTTTTATTTATTTTTAAAATGGACGGGGAAATAAACCTAAACCTAATTAATTTTAATATGCTCATTATGGCTAGTAGAGACTAGAGAACGATGGATAGTGCATGATGCCCACACACAGGTTCTCGTATTATCGTAATCAAGGCTGGGCAAGTTAATGATTTTTTATTTAACTCAGTTAAGTGAAGTTAATATGCATCAATAACAAAAACTTAAAAATTAAAAATTAATTTGACTATAGGTTAATTCAGTTAAGTTAAAAGTTAATACACACTTTTTGTTAAATTTTTATTAAGTTAAAAAAAATTTTATTTGTTTATACAACGCTTGTGTACTTAATTTTTTTCCAACCCAAAACTAAATTATAGGATATAGTGTTTATACTTCATACAGTATGTCTATATAAGTTAGATTCGAATGATATATATATTTTTAACTATAAACAATTTACGATACATATTTTTTGACATGAAAACGAAATAGTCTGAAATAGTGAAATATTATAAAATTAAAAACAAAATAATTAACTTAACTTACTCCTTAAAATGAAAAACTAACTCGTTAATTTCACGTTAATTAAGACAGAAATTTAGTAAGTTAACAGTTAAGTTAATGAAAAGTCAAAAGTAACTAGTTAAGTTAAAAAGTTAAAATTAAATTAACTTTTTAACTTAACTTTAACTTTTTAAATCGTAAATGACCAGCCTTGATCGTAATACCGTCGTCGGCAATAATAACAAGAAATATATTCTTCTAATTTTATAAATAATTTATATAATATTAGAATTTTAATAACATTGGTTTTATATTTTTGTAGGGGCACTATAATATTTATCTAGATAAGCCCATTTTTTATCTAAGCTAAACATTAGATAAATCGTAATATAATTACCTAGATACATTGAAAAAGATAATTTATATCAAATAATATGATCTAGATAATTCCCAACTCCTACTAAATTCCCTTTCCCATCGAACAAGAAACTGAAGTCGAAAATCAAATCATATTTACTGCCTCAAAAGGCGATGACAGACACACAGAAAAAAAAATAAAAACATAATTACTATATAGAATACTATTGCCATTAATAATGATTATAAATTTAATAATATAACTAACAACAGCAACAACAACTGATATTTTTTTTTCTATGAATGTCAATAAAATTTTATCTGTAGGGTCAAAAAGCTTGAAAATTTATAACAAGGTTCTTAATATATATATGACAGTTGAAAAGTACTAAAAAAATTGTCAAGATTTATTTTCATAATTATTTAAAGTTCAAATTTTGACAAAATACGTAAAAATCTACAAAATGTGCAATTTATTTTGAATAAGAAATACATAAACATTTTTCTCTTTAAATTTAATATTTGTAAATTTTATTCAAGATTCCTCATAAGTTTTTCTACCTTTATCGAAAAGAATGTCTACTAGAGAACCAAACTTGCTGATTTGACCGTCAACATTTCCAGAAAAAAAAAGCTTTACCATAATCCATTAAAAAATATACTAGTTGTCATTTGAAAAAATTTAATTGATTTTGCTATTGGTATACCTGCGTGTTTAACAATTTTGAAATTATTATAAAAAAATTGCCTGTTAAAAATAAATAAACACGTCTTTTTTCGTTTTAACGAAACCCTATGTCATCGATCCATAATCGTTAAAAAAACCCCGCGTACAATGACATAAGACGCACCCTGTATAAATATTTTGACACACTGAGCTTTTTACATATTGAAAGAGATATTTCAAATGTTATCGAGTCAGAAAACATTTTAAATACCTTTGCTTTGAAGAATAGGCATATAGATTTGTAATCTTCATAACTATTTTATTATATTTCATATTACATAATATAGACTATTGTGTTTATTTTATTTACTGTTATTAATTATTATATAAAAATAAAGTAACAATTCAAGTTTAAAAAGCAGGTAAGTGGATGTCGCTCTGCTGTACAGTAGATTGCAAGTGTGTCAATGTATAATAAAGTTAAATTTGTGTGGGGGCGATTATGCTTCCATAGGTACCTACCTCATATTTCTATTAAATTTTTTTAGGACTCCAGCCCCCCCTAAAGTAAAGGGTTGGTTACGCCTATGGTCACTACACCTACCCAGTCCTTATAATCAATTTTTCAATACAATCATACAAGTCAAATGATTAAAATTAATGTTGAGTGTTGAGATTCACAATCACAAGGAAAAACTATTAATAAATAAAAATTATTATTTATAAAAAAAGAAAAGTTATTACATATTATTATTAAATGTACAATATATTTTAGATTCTGAAAGGAATGTAATGACTTTACAATGATGTTTTTTTTTTTTAAATATTAATTTATTTTTGTGTCTGTCATCACCGCCTGGGGCAGTACCACTGCTTTGATTTTCTTAAACATCTCAGTATATTGTTAAGTATAACATAAAGTATATTGTTCGAAGGAAAAGTAAATCTAGTTGGTGCATTCCTGAGGTCAAAATTTTAAATTCTCTATAGTTTTCAAAATCGCAGGGAAATTTAAAACAAAAATGGTAGCATTTTCTAGAAACTATAACATTTTCAAAATATATTGATGTGTTTTGAACTGTATACATTCACAGTTTGCAATTTCATTAGTCTTTTTTTCTAGGAATGTCAATAGAATTTTATCCGTTGGGTCAAACATTTTGAAAATTTAATACATAGGTAGCTCTTAATATATACATAACAGTTGAAAAGTATTTAAAAAACTGTCCCAATTTTTTTTATTAGTATTTAAAGTTTGAATTTTACAAAATACATAAGAAACTACGAAATGTGCAATTTATTTTGCATAAGAAACATAAACATTTTTCTCCATAAATTTAAGATTTGTAAATTTTAACTAAAATTCCTAATACATTTTTCTACCTTTATCAAAAAAATGTCTACCTGAAAATTAAATTAAATTTTTATGAACGTTTGAAGTTCAAATTTTTAAAAGATTGGATATTTACTTGAGTTCTAAGATAGCGATTTTCTTATTTCGCTGTAATTAAAAAACTCTAGATAATTGAAATGTTCACTATATTATAATGTTTATTTTATAAATATTTTGACACATTTTGATCTTTTTACGGACAGTTTCAATTATAAGTATTTTTATCTGCTGTATTTAATCTATGGTTTCTGGTAATTTTCAGTGACCCCCTCCCTGTTCTTCCATTTGCACACTGATTTTAAATGTTTTTAAATTACTAGAATTGTTCATAGTTTATGTATATCAAATCCTCAACCCGAAAAAACCTACATATACACGATAATAATAATAATATATTTATACCAGGTTTGCACGAACCTGATGGTGTCGCTTAACATGGAATTGGCGAATGGTAATATTGCGGTCGCAAAGCTGTTGCTGACGCTCGGGTCGGTGGTCTCGTTGTACGCGTTACTGTAGCCTTTTGTCGGCAGCTCAAGCCCGTTCCGCCTGGTGTAGTTTTCCCCTAGCAGCGCTGGCAGCCACTCAGCGTAAGTTATGTGCTGAATGGATGCCGTAACGATTTTCCTGGCCTCCTGAAAAATACGTTCGTCGTCCCAGTGCGGGTTGACGTGGGACAGTAGTTTGGCCAACCGGTTGTGTTCCCTCATCCACAATGTGTGCATGACCGTCAGTTGGGGAAGCGCATTTGCCCGGATGTCACCAGCTCTATAACACGTGCCGCTGCCATACTGACAGGCGATTGATTCGGTGTCTTCCAGCGGCATATACTGCGGCTGTAGCTGGTCGCCATGGTTCTTGTTATCGCAGCCTATGCTTGTCAATAGTTGGCCGTCCAAGTTGGTCCTCAACGACCACGTCCGTTTCGCCGACGAACCGTATATCATCGACCCATCTAAATAATGAGTAGCTTGGTTCATCTGCGAAAAATAACCATGTTACGTTCAATTTGAAATTATCTATGATTATAGGGGAATTTGAAAAGTTAGTTCTCAACACTAAATAGGGGTATCAAAAATGTGCACCACTGCAAACAAACACCGTTTCTTATTTTGTAGATAGATTCCCTTTTAAAATTTTAATTATAATTATAATGACAGTATATAAATTTACCAAGTTGGTAAGTATTTACGTAATTTTGAGTATTATAACCAACATAAATATACGTATATATCTTATATGGCTCTTACTTGTTCCCTGACTCCAAAAGTACAATCGGAACGCACAGCTGGCACCGAACGCGCGTAGTGCATACAACGATGAGGGACACGAAAAAATGGATCTCCATCCGGTATCACAACTTGCAAGCACAACTCGTGGTATATGCTTCGAGGCATGAGCTGGAACCGTCTTTCTCCACAACAGCTCACGGATTTATTACTAGTCACTAAGGATTTAACATTAATTTGCATGCATTAATTACGATCAATCAATATAATATATGGTTATGTGTTAATCCTACGCATTATAGACATTGCCGTGTGAGATAGATCATGGCCTACAAAAATCGTCCAGTACGCCATTGCCATCGTTTTGAAGTCATCTGGTGAGTGCTCGTCTTTGACAAATTCAACGCTCAGCGTTCTAGGACTGGGTCTGTAAGACGAAAAAGAATCTTCCCTAACTCCTGTATGGATAGTAAATGAAAACACATCGTTAGATACGCACAAAGGTAAATTATAATGTTATAATTATTACTATCAAAACTGTTAATATAGTTATTAAACAGCAAACGTTTATAAGCCGTGGTTGCTTTTCCCGAGTAGTAACGTTTCAAGTTGTTACAAGAACCGTCAGGACTACGATACTTCAAGTTCATCCCGATGCATGCTGTTTTGTTGTAAAACATGGACAAACAAATATTACCCAAAGATGTCTTGTCTAGTTTCACTTTCGATAAGTCTATGGCACATTGTCCTCCACCACTATCAAGTTAATTTAAATGGTCGTTAAATTTATGCATATTAATAATATATTTTTTAATGAGATTTATATTGTATATACTCTTGACATTCTCTATGGCGTATAAAGGAGGAAGCTTCAGAAACAATTTCAGCATGCCTATATAATGAATACAGTTCTTCGGAAAGCTGAGAATCGATCAAAAGTCCATGCTCCGGGCTTCCAATATCCATATTTAACCCAAACCATAATTTATTCTCCTCACGTCTCTCAATTTTGCTGACAAATGTTTTAATATGATCATCTAATTCTTTGGTTTTGAGATGTTTGTACCAGTCAGTTCTTTTTATCATCAAACCATCATCTATACAGAACATTTAATCATTGATATCCTTTCGTATGAAAAATAATCAAAACTGAAGGTATAGTTATGGTTTATACCTTTAAAGTAGAACTCAGCTCGACCTCTGTAACATGATGGTAAGAATACCAAAATACAAATCCACAGATGTATAGATATCGAGGAGCTCATTCTGCTAATTATATGAACTGTAATAATTTAAAAAAAAAATATTTTATTATCAATTATAACTTTTACTTTATATAATTTACCTATTTAAAGAGCTGTTATATAGAATTCACTCAAAAATAATTTTTTCTGTAAAAGTATATATAATTATAATTTTTACGTAGCTTATCGCTTAAATGTTATGTGTCGTGTATTGATCAGCTAATACTAAGTCAATTCGTATATCCTAGGATGTACACAACGTGTTTAGTAATAGCCCGAATAAAATTAAGAACTTCAGCATTTACTGAGCACAAAAAGGTTTATCCAGTGATCGGGCATTTACGGTAATATAATATATATATTTATATATAAATTAATGTTTGTGTGCAAATTAGACCTCTGGGAAGGATATAGACTAGTTTAAAAAGGGTTAAATTTGGTTTTTTTTATTCATCGGATTTTAGTAGGTACGGTCAGGTTAGATTAGGGTTATGTAATAATTGATTATATTAATCCACCGTATTATATAAAATTTAGTATTATTTGATACTTTTGAGTTAAATGAGCACGGGGTCTACCACAGAAAGATTGCCTACCTGATAATATACTGCTTCGAAACACAATTTTTATTCCGGGCAAAAGAAAAGTCAAGATAAATTTTGAACACCATACACTGAATATTATATAACGAATTGAACAAAGTAATATAAATTAACGACTACCGGCTACACTATACATTACATATATTGTATGTTATTATAAAACGTATACTCTGTAATGATATAGTACCTATAATATAGTACCTACTATTATTATGATTAACTTATTAAAAACTAAACATTACATTATTGATAACGCAGCCACACATGATACTCACAAATTTATATGATCCTTATCTATAGATCCTTCACATTATAAGCAATTAAGCTAGACTTACAATAATTATGATAAATCGAATTTAGGATTTGAAAAAAATTGTATAGGTGATCGTATATTTTCTGGACACTTAATTATTCAATCGATTTAAATTTTAACACTTGATCAACGAGTTGAACATTTAAAAAAAATATATTTGAAAATAAACAATTTTATTAAGCAAGGAACGCTATAGTATCAAAAAAAAATAAATATGGATGGTAATATAATATCAATGCAGTTATTATTTTTAAATTTTAACGATGAATGTTGTTATAATTTATAAGGGAGAACCTTCTTATTTACCTTTAAATAAATGTTTGGTAGGTACTCACCATAACTTGAATTATATTGTTTAATGTACAGATTCTTATCTTTTGACTGTTATCGTGTCATTTACTTTGTTTTAATTGTGTCGTTAAACACTGAAAATACTCATCCGAATATTACAATTATTTAACCAATTACGTTTAACGATGAGTTTATTCTTTTAATAACTGGAAGTCTGCCTGTTGTCTTGGCGAGTGGAGTCGGTGTCACGTGGAATCGTCGTCGATGCACCGATGTTTGTGGTTAGTTTCAACTGTCGGCCATTGAGATATCGGGCGAACGACGATCGTATTGGGTCCACCCGCACCCCCTCCCAACCATGGAGTCATGAGTAGCGGTGACCAGTTTTTTCTCTATAATTTTAGTCGAGGGGAATGCGACACTGAGACGCCGAGTTTTGTATTATTATCGGAAATCAGGAATTCACAAACCGGTTTAACGGTAGTGCTGTGTGTGTATTATATAATTTATGGTGTTCGAGCAGGAGCATTTAATTATTATAAACCGAATAATAAAAACGTTAGCCTATCAATTATTTGGAGCCGATTTCCACGTTCAAATTTATGAGACTTAATATTAAATCTTATAAGAAACGGAAATATAACCCAATTATAATATATAATTTATAATAAAATATTAAAAAATTTTAAAATTTTGTAGGTTTAAATTAAGAGTTTAATGAAACATATTTTAAGCTTACTCAGCAATAAATATAACCATTTAAAAAAAACATGCAAATGCAACGACTTCACTGCCCTAGTCATTAACTAGAGAATACGAAGGTAAGGCGTATAGTTGGTTTACCGCGTATTGTCTAATACGGGTGATACCACATTGTCATAATTATAAACATAGGTCTAACACAGATTATTCAACAGAACATTGGACATATTCTTATATATAATTATTTGTCATTGATATAAAAATGTAATATAATATTAATTCAAATTTATGTTAAGACATTTTAAAATGTATAGTCATATTATAATACAATTTCCGATTTAGTACATCATAATAAGGATCTAATATGTACTACGTATTTGTGTCGTGTGTAATTTATTAAATATTAAATATAGACTCATAATTAAGTCGATTATAAGTACCTTTTAATTATAACGTGTATATATATTTACGTTCAAAATATATATCCACCAACTATTACAGCAACTATATAGGTATGCTTTTTAATTGCAATTATAGTACCTAATATAATATTATACCCTATAATATTATATTCCTTATTGAGCATTCACATACCTGTCAATATAAAAAAATATACACAAAATTATAAATGTCATAAAATATCATGTTCGCTTGGTTCTATATGACGTATAGTTTCAAGTTTGTAATTTAATTTAAATTTTTCGTATCACATGATATATAATATATACTTATAACTATAGTCTATAGCATATATATTATGTTGTAAAATGTGATTGCAAGCGTTCATTTGTTTTACTATAATATGAATATATATATTATTTTATTGTCCATCATAGCTGCTAAACATATTATTAATATCTTATATTGTAATTACTATTATATTATTTTTTATTATTATGATAATGAAGATTAAAATAAAATTATAATATACTTTTTAAAGATTAAATACATATTTTTTTAGGAAATGTATTTCATGTTACATTTTAAGTTGCATTCAATTTGCGATTTGCATTGAAAATAATATATATTTTATTCGATGAATAAAAATTAAAATAGAATAATAATTTTAAATATTGAATAAATCATGAGTATTTCCAAAAAATAAATATTAATAGATATAGTTAAATTATTTAATGTTACATTATAAGATACACTAGCTCTAAGTGAAACTCTGGGAAAGTTGGACTCGCTGAGAGTGGGTACCAATTTTGGAATATAAAAGTCGCAAAGGCTGTAAGACGAAAGTTTAGGATTTGTGATAAGGATTAGTGATATGGATTGGAGATAAGGCTTGGCGCTTTGGCGGGAATGTTTAAAAGTTTGAGCGTCTAGCAATCCGTCACGAACGTTGTAAATGTATAGGCTGGATACGATCTCCAGGATCATATCCCGTTTCTCCGCTGCTTTTGGTTGTTAAAATTGTTAAAAAGTGTAGAGTCGATAGATTTATTTGATTGTCTAGCTATCAGTCATAAAATCACATAGGTAGGCGATCCCACTGCGTCGGATCGCGGACTATATACGAAGCGTATATCACCAGGTATGCAATCCACCTGCGGTGGATTGCGGACCCCGTTAGTTGCGTAGATAGGTGAATAATAGAAAAAATAGTTGGACCCCTTGACCGTGTTAGTCGTAAGTGAGTACCGATTTTGGAGACACATTCGAATTATAAATGTCGCACTTATACATATAGAAGGTGATAAGAATTTCTAATATGACTTGGCTCTTCGGCGGTCTCGTTTCGAAGGTGGGAACGTTTGACAGTCAAGATTCAGTGTCTAGAAATCTCCCATGGCCCATGAAAACCGGCAATTCAATGATGATACTATCCCACAGCGTATGTCCGGTGCTTTTTTCATACGTGTAAGAAAATGTTAATTCGAAAATCTGCATGTTAGAGTGTCCAGCAAATCAGTCATTACCCATCTAAGACAAAACAAAAATAAGCAATCCACCTGCGGCGGATATAGTGGTATGTGCCGTCGCATGTCCGGTGCTCTTTCTTATGTAAAAAGTGTAAAGTCAAAACCCGAGTTGGATTGTCTAGCAAGTCAGTCATCTCAAATCAAAATCGATTAACATCCAATTAGCCACCTAGGTAGGCAATCCGAATTCGTCGGATCGCGGACAATATGCTACAGCATATCAAGTAGGCAATCCACCTGCGGTGGATTGCAGACCCGACGTTGGGCGTCTATAAGTGAAAACTCTATCACACAACTTACGAAATAATTTGCGAAAAATACAAACTATAACTATACAATATAAATACAAACAAATATAATATTTTGTACCTATTTATTATAATTCATAAAAAAAATAACATATAGATACATAATATTATATTAACCAAAACAATACATATAAACATGTACCTGTAATGTATATATAATTATATCAACAAAAAAAAAAAAATGCAAAAACCTGCATGTTTAAGTGTTAAGGAAGTCAGTCATCACCGTCTAAGACGAAACCAAAATGAGCAATCCGTTTACGGCGGATTGAATGGTAGGTATGTGCCGTCGCATGTCCGGTACTTTTTCTTATGTAAAAAGTGTAAAGTCGAAAACCGTGTTGGAGTGTCTAGAAAGTCAGTCATATCAAGTCAAAATCTATTAACTTTAAAGTTCGTCTGCTAGGTAGCGAACAATGTGCTGCAGAAAATAAGTCTAGTATGTATAGCTTCTATAAGTGAAGAGAAAAAATAGTATTTTCCAAAAACCCAATCACACAACATTCGAAATAATTTACGAAAAATTAAGAGCAATTTAAAGAAAATAATATGAGTTAAATTCCTAATAATTTAAATAACATATAGTTACATAATATATAATATACAGTCATATAATGTAAAATTAACATGTATATTATTATATTATTTATGAAATATAAAGTGAAAAAAAATGCAAAAAAGTCGATTTACGGGCGGCCGTGCCTATTAATACACGGTACAGTCGTTGCCGCCCGAAGAGAGCTACGACGGTTTCGAACCCGGACCTACCTATCATTCTACGTTTGGGGAACCTACGCCTAACATATCGAGCCACAGTTTGTGATGCAAACCACGGTCAAAACTTCAACAATTAAGCTGTGTGTCTACGGAGCGACGTAAACCAATATATTCGATATACATCGATGTAATCGTATATAATTCTATGTATCGTAATTCTACACACTGTTTAAACTTTAATTGTATTTTATTCACTTATCTGACCATTATTATGTATGCTTGAATAATACATTTATTTGTGTTTAATAATACATTTAAATATTTAATTGTGTTTACGTTAAGCAATATACCAGCTACGTTATTAAGGACCAAATAATACGTCTACAATCACGCATAATGCAATATTTATTGAATCAAAAACAAAACAAAAAAAACAATATATATTTATTGTGCACTTGTGCGCTGGAACGAAGACCGACTGACATTTCGTGAACGCGAATTTTTAAGTGTACTAACCAAAAGAAATAAACTTAACAAATAGAGCACAAACGGCAATTGAAAAGACGACACGAAAAGCGATAATAACGACCTACGCTGGCGTCGATTGCGATGGCTATGGACCGATATCGCGTACAAACCACGCGGCTTTTAAAAAAAACGAACTATATGTGAAAATGTCTAAAAGTCGAAAAACAGCGTAAAAAGCGTAACATTTTTCGAAAACGTTTAAAAACCGACCGCCGCCGCCGCTGCGAAGGTACGCGATTGGTCGCGCTATAGGGAATCGACGGGATCGGTCCGGCGGACTGGAGAAACGGAGCGGTGTTTAATTTATTCCACCATGAGATCCTCCATGAATTCCCTATAGATCAGCTGTTTTTCTTGCGATTTTATAGAATAAGATTTAATATCCAATTACTATTGGAAATAAAATATATTTTATTCAATGAATAGAAAATAAAGATAGAATATTAATAATAAAGATTGAATAATAAATTATGAGTTTTAAGATTTATTCAATTTTTAATTATCTTTAAAAATTAAATATTGTTGAGCTAATATTTATTCATACAAAACATAAAAACCAGTATTCGGGCCAAAGCAGAGCCGTCATTTAAGATGTTGCGGAGTATGCATACCTAAAATTTATCAAGATTGTATTTTGGTCTGACTATAATTTTTCTGCGCCAGACAAAAATAATTTTTTTTTATTGGCCTTAATGGGTCATTACAGTGAAATTTGTTGTCTCTGTCTTACAAGTGTGTAACATGGCAAATTTTAGACTCATAATTAATTTAAGAATATTTATTATAAACAAGATATATAGGTAAAATGAAAATAAGGTTAGATTAAAGGCTGATTATTGATTATTTTTTTTAATCTATAACTTACACAATCTATACTAAAAAAAAGTACAATAAGCCTAATGTAGGTTTTTTAAATAAAATTAAACGCAATGGCTTGAGTTACTTGAGGGAACAAACCATCCAGTGAAGATACTTCCACTGATTATTGATTATTAAATTTAAAGTTATTTTTGAAATGTATCGACCATCTCTGACCAGTGATTGATGTTGATTTTTGGAATTAATTGGGAATTACAGAGTTGCAAATCAGCCATTGCAGGTATCAAAAATACTTTTTTCTGCATCATTCTGACATTATTGCTGTTATCACAAAAGATTCTGGCAAGCGTCACTTTTCTGATTCCTGTCAGTTGATCTAAAATATTATAAAAAAATAGTTAAAATCAGGATCATTCGTTAAAAATATTTCAGATATACTAACATTCATTGAATATATTTGGTAAATCGTAAAAATATCTATCTGCCATTCTAGTTCTTATAAACTGTTCTCTAATGATACATCTCATCGTTGGGCCAACCATTGAGTCTACTTCGTGTTTCTCAAACAATGCACCTACCAAAAGCTCTATATCTCTCCAATGGTTGTATTGCTTCAATAGTCTATCAGTTGACTAAATATTATAATATACAGGAATAAATTAAGTACTATATCATTATTTAATATTTAATATATTTTTAAACTTACGCCTTCAACCATGATCTTGGATAAATCTTGTACACTTCTGATAGCTTTTAGTCGACAATATTTTCTAAATTCTGTGTAGCTTGGTATACCATGATCGCGGGTTCGTTGTATATCCAAGCTGACGATGTCCATTCCAAACGCGTGGTTTGGATAAACACTGTATAAGTAATTTGTAAGCTGAAAAAAAATTCAAATCACTAATGTTAAATTATAAAAGTTAAACGTATAATATAGTCTGTTAAAAGGATTATCTAATGTAATGTCATTGCGTTATATTGATTGTATTTCAAAAACCTACCGTTTTAGTAAATAGCATATCAATTTTTTGTGTATTCTGCGTAGATAGCCCTCTGACAAGCTGATCCATGTAATTTAATAGTAAACCTGCAGTTGGTCGGTTGTAATGTTCCTTTAGTGAAAGACTTGCGTTGATCATTCGGCCTTCCGTATATAAACTAAAAAAAAAAACGTAGGTTCATACAAATTAATAATTATAAGTAGGCTATATGCGATGATTCTCTTTAGAAACAAAAGCACAGCAATCGACATAATAATATTATATTCTTGTGTACATTATCAATTTATAGGTTGGCACATGTATTAATTGTTGTCATATATTGTTGAGTCTACAATGTAGACAGTCGTCAATATAATTGTATTTAATATAATATAGGTAGTATAGGTGAAAATATATTTTAGTAACTTTTAAATGTAGATAGGTTAGACAACGAAGGAATCTGTGCTGAAGTGACAGTAGAATTTTTCTAATTTATAACACCACCATTCGCGTGTATCAATTAACTTGTTTCTGATCTAAAACAGTGATTGGGTTTTATTTCAGAAATTTTACCTTCTTACATTTTAATAATGAACAGTTGATGAGTATACGTTTATTTAAACCAAATAGTGCATGTTATATAAAAACTTGAGTCCTTCTAATTTAGAAGGAACCAACGTATTACCGACAACATATACTAACGTACTTCAACAGATTTTTCCGCCTATTTTATTTCTTTTATTCAAAACACAATAGACCGTACTTATTTTCCTTTTTCCGCAAGGGGTCACTAAAATAATTGATTTGATAAATTTCATTGAATTAAAATTTTACACCATCCTTAATAGTGACACACTTGTAACCTACTGTACAGCAGATCGACATCCATTTACTCACTTTTTTTCTAAGAATGTCATAAAACTTTATTTGTTGATTCAAAATACTTGATGTTTTGTGAACGTTGCTATAACTGTATAGGTAATGTATTGATATATCCTTCTCTACTTGTCAATCTATTCAGGTGCATAACGAATATTATAAAAATTACTATCTTATGGGTTAGTAATAATATTTTAAAATATACAATTTAATTGCAGTTAATATTGGATGATTTAAAACACATTATTGTTGTAAGATATCCTTTTTAAATTAGGGTGTAGTGTATCAAAATATTGGGGCACTATAATTGCCTAAGCTCGACCAGAAATTTAAGTCTGCGCACGCCTATGTATATTCTTAATTTAATTATATGAAAAATTAATCAGTACTGCCATTGATTATAAATACTACCACGTAGATAGGTACCTACTTGAAAAATTGTTTATCGTCGACGACACAGATATATAATATAATATATCTGTGGTCGATGATGACCGTTGACGGTACTCAATAGAGCTATACTATATAGTATAACATAGTATAAATAGTATAATAATATTATTTTGCTTTCATAATTTAATTAAAATATACTAACTAGTATAAAAAAAGGAAGTCTGTTAGAAAATAAAGTAAATATTGGGCTCCGAAATCCATTGGACCGGGACTGTTTGAACTGTGTACTAAAATTATGTGATACAATCTACAGATATTCTAATTATTAAGACTAATAAAAACCCATCATAATAACTATTTATAGTGTCTCCTTCACTATAATTTCTTTTCATTTTGAATTTTTGAGTTTACTTAGTTGAGATATATTATTAAGTTATAGATAAGCAAGGACTTAGCACTGGCAGAGTTTCCATATCCCATTACAGGTAAGAAAACAAAACCGGCGGGTTTTGTATTAGACCTTTCTTATTACTTTTTTAGCCAACCGGTATTCTGGCCCGTTTTTTTCGAACCAAAAGTCTTACCTACATGGTTTGCACTAGGTGTTTGTGGCACCGGCTACCAGCTTTTATTGTTTGGTAGTTTTTGACCTTCGGTCATCAGGTGTGCGAAAACAAGACGCCGAGTTTTGAATTGTTGTCAGAAATCAAGAATACATATTAGACCGGTTTTAAGGCTCTTTATAAACGAGTGTTAACTGCATGTGTTGCATCGATCGGTTTATATAGACGATCCGAAAAATAAACCAGTAAGGCTGGCCATTCAATATTACTATTGATGATTATGATAATAATAATATTAATATAAATCCCATATGACGTATGTGAATATCTAACGGAGGACAGCAAAATGACACACGAAGAGATTCTGTTTCTGTGTGAATTACACATAACTAGAGATGTGCTATATTAAGAATATTCCCGGAATATTCCCCAACCTCTCAGGAAATTTCTTTAAAAAAAAAATGTATTATTTTTATAATATTCAGTATTTAAATTTCAGTATGTTTATTTTTATTTTTTCAACATATATAAATGAAAGTTGGATCGTTTATTTTGTGATCATTGTACAGATTTTAATTAAGAAATTAAATTATAATTACTTAATAACTTTTTTTAAAGAATAAATATCTAAACTGACATAATATCAATAAAGAGCTGTCATTTGGATCATTTACAACCATAAGTTTAATTTAAAACTGAAACCTATGATCAATATTTTAAAACTTATTATATTCCCGGGAAATTCCTAAACTATATTCTCGGGAATTTGCCCATCACTACACACAACACACCATAATTCATATAAAAATAATTCGACGCGACTAAATTTTTATTATATTACATTAAACTTCCATGGCTAAAATGGAGACACAATGGAGTAACTATATTATTAAACAAATTCTAAGCTTGATCTAAATAATATATATAAATATTAAAATATTATATCGACCAAACTATGTTACGCTAAAAAACAGGCAACAGGCACGTTTTGTGTGTCGGGATATTTATTACAGTTTGGTAGGTTTCAATATAAGGTAAGTATTACAATGGATTTCAATATGTAATATAAGGTCTCTTTGAATTACTTAAAAATAAAACATTGTAATTTTGATTATCGTTTTATTTTTATTCATTCACTAATTTATATCCACCATATTTTTTTAATTACAATAAAAAATACATTAAAAATACATATCATTATCTGCAACTCTGCAAGCAGCAATAACGTCTGGATCTCGAATTTTCTAATGATTAAAATCGATGGGCAATATATTATTATACAAATTAAACTCTGATATTAAAATCTACAAATGAAAGTTGTCCTATCGATCCACTTATTTTTAACCACTGTGGATTATCAATATATTATTTATTAACTCAATTATAATATTATTATCAGTTTTAATTTATTGTCTTGGCCTGTTTCAAAAGTGAAATAAAATTTCCCTTTTTCTATGATCAATTTTAGTTACTTACACGTCAAAAACACAGTTTACTTGCCCTTAGGTGTGGACTCTTGTTGACAAAAATAAATATTGATTTAATTTGGATATAAATATCTAAAAATATATAATATATTAATATGTGTGATGTACTGACGTGTCTCCAGCCAGTGCTCGAAATGGACAGGAACGCACCGGAACGGCGTTCCGGTTCGTAATATAAACTTTGCGTCGGTTCCGGTTGGTGAAAATTAAAATTTAAGAGTTCCGGTTAGTAAAAATCGACAGTATCACAATCCAGAGGATTAAATTTTATAAAATTTTCTTTCGACAAAATATAATATACTTAATATAGAGAGAAGTTCAATTTTTTGGTTTTTGGTTTTTGGTGCAACTCTAAATGAAATGTTGACTGAATGTTTATATTAGCATTTTCTATACACTATAACATTTTCAGTTTCCATTTTTCTATAAATATCAATAAAATTGTATTTCTGGGTAAAAAAGCGTGAAAATTTAATGCAAGGCTCCAGATATATCGTTACGATAGCAGTTGAAAAATATTAAAAATACATTGGCACAATTTTTTTTTATAAGTATTTAAAGTTCAAATTTTGACAAAATTTATCAAATTTAAAATTTAATAATTATTTTGTAATTAAAAATTTATAAAATGTTCAACTTTTATAGCTAAGGATTGAACATTTAAGACAAGGTTCCACGTAAATAGGCTATATATAAATTACTTTATTCACAATAATATCATCAAATATACTTGGTAATGTCATAGGCTGTCTGAACGTTTTCGTTTAGAATCATTTTCCTTATACAATGATATTATATCATTGAATTCAAATTTAACACCATCCATTACAGTGACCCACTTGTAACCTACTGTACAGCAGAGCGACATCCACTTACCCACCTTTTTTAAGCTTAAAATTACTCATATTATTTGTATCTTTTTAACTTATTATATTGTATTGTTAAGTAAACACGAATTGAAATAATTAAAATAATATTATAATCCGCATATTAATTTTATGAGCGTTCCGGTTCGTAAAATTTTCCATTTCGAGCACTGTCTCCAGCTACTTCAAAATCCTACAACTAGTGGTTCTATTTAGTATTTTGTAACAACGGACAATGTAAAATTCCAATCCAAGAAATAAATTACCAATATCAAACCCCTTTACACGCGGTTATGGCGTGGCTATTTTGCACCCGTCTGATTTTAAAAGCTGCACGATGTCACGATGCCGGTGCTCGGTGGTTTTCGATTAACCATTATTGTATTATATTAGCGCAAAAACATGCCTATATTTATTGACAATTATTATCTTGTGTAGGTACTAAGAAATTATTATTCCAATGATCAATTGGTAATTAATAGTTGGATTACACTTATTATTTATAATATAAATACATATTGTGTGGATAATATATATTACATAATAGGTATATTACATATGTAGATATGTGTGGACATGCGTGAAAGTAGGTATGCATGTTTGTGTCTAATGAAGGAAAAGGAACATAATAATATATTAATATGTGCTTGCGAGTAGTTGTTTTTTAAGTTACCCATTTGGTCTGGTCAAAACTTTTGCCCCCTCTATTAAAAACTGAAATGACGCCACTGAGTGTTTTTAACTGTAATTGTAATAAATATAGGCCTACTTGATAGCGATTAGCGGTAACATACCGATAGACAATGGTCGATGGATGTGTTCCTATATTACAATTTATTTTTATAGCCTAAAAAAACCTAGGAGAACATTTTTAACAGGTCATAGAATTTCCGATAGCTTTCTGATATTAAGAAACTGTTAACTAATTAATCAAAGGTTATATTATATTCTATTTAGAACTTAGAATATAAAAACTACTGATTTATAATAATTTAAAAGAGGGCCCTACTATAGGCTATAGTTAGGTATGTTATGATAAGATAAATTAAATTATTTATCTGAGTAATCACTGTAGTTTATTAAAAAACCCTAGTCCATGTACAAAATGTGTCTGCTCCACTTAGCATCCCCTGGAAATAGTTCTAATGCCGTGCCTGATAGTTATTAGTATAGTATAGTGTAAACTGCAAGAATTCATATTTGCTTATATTTAGTTAATATATTATTAAATATATTCTGTTAGTTAAACACAAAATAAATCCATAACATTTTCAATTTAACTACTATAAACTGTTTATTTTATTATGATTGCTTCAAACAGTAATTCAAGAAGGTGTTCAAGAAGTTTCCGAAATTTATGACCTTCCTAAATAATGTATCAAACCGTTGTGGAGTGGTAGGTAAGCCAGTAACTGGACGGATACCTACGGTATGTCGATTATGTCGATATTGATCCAAAATAATAAGGTAATAATATTAATACATACGTATTCAGGTATTGTTTTAATACAATTTTGGACTTAAAGACTATTATATTATTAATAATTGTAAATTGTAATAATCGTTAAAAAAATTGTATGTTCAAAGTAAATATGTTTATTTTTTTCTAGAATTTTAGGATGTTGTGTTGTATTTATTTATATTTTTGATAAAAAAACTCTCTTAAATTAAAATAATACTCTCGTTATGTTACTAGAATATAACTCATATAATTGAAAATCAAATTTACTTTTTAACTCTAATTAACTATTATGCAGAAGTATAATTAAAATATAAATCAAAATAATTTGAGAGGATTAGATGATGATAAGCTTCTGTTAAACACAATACAAATCTAAATTGATCACGTTTTAATAAAACATGGTATTTAGCATAATATTAAGATAAGACTATGATACTATATATTTTGTCATAAGAATATAACATTCCAAGCTGCTTGTATGGTTTTTATTCACAAAGTATTAATTTTTTTAAGGAAAAAATAAAGAATAGATCAACCCTTTTCTGATTGAAATTAATTAATTTATTTTTGTGTTCTAGATGGAATTTAATTATCTGAAAATATTCAGTTGTCCACGAGTTATCCATATTCCTGTGAAGTTGTTATTGTCCGCTGAAATACCCTAAACGGTCAACTATATTTTATTAACTCTTGACATGTACTATCGAGTGCGTGGGCATAACCATCTACACTACTACACAAACACACAGTACACACTCACGAGATCGTGCGACTACGTAACGATATGTCAATTAAGTTGCCAATAATTTGCTCCTTAATAAATAGCCAGCACCGGGTGCCTTGATTAAAAATTACTAATAAAGAAAATCACAATAATGGATAGGTTACACGAGAAATCGAGTGAATATCAAATGTTGATACTACTCTATAGTAGATATCTACTTGTTATGCAAAATTCTTATATATATGAAAAAAATGTTAAATTATTGATTAGAACAAAAGTTATTTCATTTGTCAGGTTTTGCTGTTACATTCTATATAATATATTATGTTATACCTAACTTATAAAGTATGATGTGATTTAAAAATTATTTTTACAATAAGTTAGGTATACAATATACATCATCAGCCTCACGATTACGTCCCTGTTTCCGAATTCCTCAATATTGACACCCTTTCTAATCGGAGAATTACTCTAGGGTTTAAGTTTCTAAATGGATTGATATCAGGTAACATAGATTCGCCTTACCTTTTAAGCCTAATCAATTTTAGAGTACCTCAACGTATTTCTCGAAATAATGCTCCTTTCTACATTCCTTTTTACACCTCAAATTATTTAGCAAACGAACCTATCACAAGATTAATGTCTCTTGCCAATGTTGACGCCTCCCGCCTCTGTTAATGCTTATACCATACCTATGTATATCTTTATTAATTTTATTGTAAATCTGTATATGTCAAACTTTGTTTTTCAAAAGGGCTAGACCCGTAAATATAAATATAAATAAATAAATAAATAAATAAAGTTGTAATATATTATTATTAAATTTAAATTTAAAATTCATTTAATTAATTCAACAAAAAACACAAAAAAAAAAATGATTACTTTCAATACCACGCTTGGGAAATATACGAGTATTTATATTATATTGATACAATTATAACTGTTAGGTACCTAGTAAGATACGATTCCCTCCTATGTAGAATCTAAGACCTAAGTTACCTACTTAGATATACCAAATTATAACACGTTTAATATAATTGGTTATGAGTTTATGACTTCAGACTAATTTATATTATATACTTCATATACCAATATAATATTATAATTTATAATATTACAAAGTGTCCACTTTTCCACTTTTAATGTTCTACCATATAAAGTGATCTATAAGGCTATAATAGAACCATAGTGCAATAGGAACTTAGTTGTAAAAGGTACTATTATAAAGGTACTATGTAAATGTCATAATGTAGTTGACTCATGAGTGAATTGCTTAGAAATAAGATACAGGCCACTTAAATCATGTTTCAAGTAATTTTATTTTACAATTTAAAAATAAAAATCTTATCGTTAAATAGGTAATAAAAATGTGAAAACCACGATAGAAACAAAATTTAAAAATATGTAATTGTTCCTGTCATTCTGTCTCTGGCATAAAATTGAAATTAAATAAACTGCACCTTTTTGCATCAAATGAAATCACAACAAAAATATATTTAGAAATGTAAAAATATTCATTGAAAAACCAATTTTAATAAAAATGACACAATGTATTATAAAAATTATAAAAAATATCCTATTATAAAAAAATGTCATAAACATGACGTTAAGAACAAAAATAAATAAACTTTTAACAAAACATACACAATTAAATATTATACCGGGTAATTCTTTTATCATTTAACACTCATTATTTTAAAAATATAAATGTTTTTGAAAAAAGAATAATTTTTAACTATGACAACGTACAGTTTTATTTTCATATTCCAAAGCAGAAGTATTTAAATACACACAGGGATGGGCAAGATACTCAAAAATTGATACTAGATACTAGATACTTGGATTTGGAGTATCGAGGTACTAGATACTCGATACCTACATTTCAAGTATTTAGATACTTGATACGCGATACATTAGAAAAAATTAGTCAAAGCCTATGACGCATAGGATTTTTTTTAAATTTTATTTATACACAATTAAGTAGGTTATGAATCTAGACAAATGCATTTAAATTTAAAATTCCAAATATTAGTATAAATATATTATAAGTCAATCGTTAAATTAAATAAATAAATAATAATAAAAATAAATTATAGATAGGTATCATATCATATTCTTAAAGACGTAAAGTCCCATTCAACGTGTATGTGTGATGCGTCCCAGTACACAGATATAACTTAATATGACTAATAGGTTGAAAAATAATTTTGTGCAAGTTGCACTGCAATTAAATTATGGATTTATAAATTTAAATTCACAGTGCATATTATTTTACACATATTATAGTATTATATTAAAACATAGTCAAACAGTCACGGTAACAAAATTATTTTGTGAAATACTCGATACATATTCTAAAAATGTATCTCGATACAAGATACTCTATACTTCATATAATTGTATCGAGATACAAGATACAAGATACGTATCTTAGATACTGCCCAACCCATGATACACAAAATAGAATTTAGGACGAGTAGATTATGAGTTATTAGTTACAAGTATTTTAAGTTTTGAAGTGCACACAAGAGTAGAACGAGGTTACCCCACATTATTTTGGTCCAATACACCGCTCATCTCAACTTGAAAACTTTTTATGAGCCAACAATTGGTTCATAATAAAATAATCACCTAGTGTATATTTATCAAAGGTAAAAATTAAATAACGGTATTAACAGAATGACTGTGCGGATTTTATTATACATCCATGTTTAAACATATATTTCAACTAATTTATAATTTATTATCATCATCTTTATATCAATAAATAATCCATAAACATTTAAAATTAAAATGATTTCAAAGTAGTGTATTTGTATACATTTAATTAAGCAGTGGAAATTAAAAGGGCATTAACCATATTTATGAGTATTTTGAAATTTTATTTTTTATAAAGCTGTATAACTTCAGATCGCAGGGATGATTATTTACCTGAATTATACAACTACAAATCCCCATATATCTCATCTACTCAATTGAATAATTTATTCAATGCAAGACTACATTTAAAATATATATTGTAACTAATTAAGTTAAATTATAAATTTATTACTCACTAAGTCAAATTAAATTAAATTATAAATATTTTTAACAAAATATTATATTAACTGCTTACTTTTTATTTGAGATGTGTAGGAACATGTTGGTATTTATAGGTATTCCATAACATTAATGTCCATTACAACACATTTATTGAGTTTAGTATTAGGGCTAAGAACTGCACTTCCTAAAATAAACAAAAATTGAAAAATATACATAACTATTAAATAAAATACTATACTTAAACTAAATTGAGATTAATAAGAAAAATCTTAGTACGTTAAAACTCATTAGAGACTGATCATCATGCAATTATTTAATATCTGTCTCAATACATTGACCTGAATTTGGAATTTATTTTGTAGTCTAAAAATATATTAGGTATACAGTTCAAATTAATGCTATATTACCTACCACTGGTATATTTTAAAATCATTTATTAACATTTTATCGTGTATCCAGCCCAAAAACATATTTATTTAAAAAAAACTATTATAAGTAATTTGAATAAAATGAATATTATATTTCAAAAATAAAAATATAACAAAAAGTAGAAAACTAATCGTATTCCTCATTAGTATGTAGTTGATTAAAATCGACCAGATAAAATATTTTATTAATAGTGTGTATTAATAAATAAATAAATAAATCATTTTCTAACACATTACACATCATGAATTACTTACATAAACATTTAATGAAGACAATTTGTTCAATTACTAGTATATTACATGCTTCAGTATACTTTGGTATTTGAATCCAACATTTTTTTTTAGAATTTTTAATCAATTGTTTTTATTGGTTTGGAAGCTTATTACAGTACAAGGTTGTGTTGTATTCTATATTGATACTGCAAAATAAACAGATTCTTAAATTATAATGGATTATATAAAAATTTTTTAAGCATCGCAGTATTAAATTTAAAACGACCATCCTATTGTTAATTTTGGAAGCTACTGATTGTTGTCAGCTAGTAGCGAGGCTGGGCGAGTTTATGATTTTTTTTAACTCAGTCAAGTTAATATGCACTGAAAGGACTGAAAAATTTAAAAATAATTAGAGATATACTCTAAGGACTAAATCCAACAGAATTATTGAATGTTGATCTTACACCACTTGATATAGTTAATATGAAGTATGCTATCATTACGTCAGTCGATGTAAAACGTTCATTCAGTCAATGCAAAAACATTTTATGACCAAATTGTCGCCATTTTACATTTTTAAATCTTAGACAATATTATGTAGTTTCACATTGTTTTAATAATTAGATAAGAGATAAGATTTTTATATTTATTTTTATTGTTTAGCGGTTTTTACATATTCCAATTTTTTTTTACATATTTTGATGTAATTTTAAGTATTATAACCAACATAAATATACGTTTATGGTTATGGAATTATCTTATATTATGACTCTTACTTGTTCCTTGGGTCAAAAGTACAATCGGAACACACAGCTGGCACCAAACGACCGTAGTTCATAAAACGAATATGGTTTCTGAAAAATGGATCTTTACCCGGTATCACTACTTGCAAGCACAACTCGAGGTGTATGTCTCGAGGCATGAGCTCCTTCCGGCTATTTGAACAACAGCTCACGGACTTATTACTATTCACTAAGGATTTAATATTAATTTACATTCATTAATTACGATTAATCAATATATATGGTTATGTGTTAATCCTACTCATTCTAGAAATTTCCGTGTGAGATTGATCATGGCCTACAAAAATCGTCCAGTACGCCATTGCCATAGTTTTGAAGTAATCTGGTGAGTGCTCGTCTTTGACAAATTCAACCCTCAGCTTTCTAGGACTTGGTTTGTAAGACGAAAAAGAATCTTCGAAAACTTCTGTTTGGACAGTAAATGAGATTACATCATTAGATACGCACAAAGGTAAATTATAATGTTATAATAATTACCATTAAAACTATCCATATAGTTATTAAGAGCAAACGTTTATAGAGCCGTGGATGCTTTTCCCGAGGAGGAACGTTTCAAGTTATTACAATAACCGTCAAGACTACGATACTTCAACTTCATCCTGATGCATGCAGTTTTGTTGTAATACATGGACACACAAATCTTACCTGAAGATGTCTTGTCTAGTTTCACTTTTGATAAGTCTATGGCACATTGTCCTCCAGCACTATCAAGATAATTGAAATAGTCGTTAAATTTATGCATATTAAGAATAATTTTTTTTTAATGAGATTTATATTGTATATTCATTTGACATTCTCTATTGCGTATAAAGAAGGAAGCTTCAGAAATAATTTCTGCACGCCAATATAAGGAATACAGTTCTTCGGAAAGCTAAGAATCGATCAATAGTCCATGCACAGGGCTTCCAATTTCCATACTCAACTCATATTCTATATCCATCCCATGTTTTCCAATATCACGGACAACTGTTTGAATATGATCATCTAATTCCAGAAGCTTGAAGCAAGTTTGAAGCAAACAAATAGATTTCCTGTAGTACCTACTTATAAACATGAGATAAATTATTAAAAAAACTATCATTCATTCGGTTTGGATATTGGATATAAATAGTTTAGTATTGCTATTAGAAGAACACATTAATATAATTCTATAATATAATCTAGAAAAGCTTAGCGAAGAGTGTAATTATTGATGACTAACAGCATTATGTAGGTTATTCTGAACAAAAATTTGGTTACAACTTACGAGGCATTAATTTGTTGTTTTTATAATGAAGTAAAACATTTTTTAGTTATTTATTTGATTATTAAATTATTATTTATATTGTCAAGCATTTATTTGTTGTAAATTTAAAGCTACATCAAGTAGAGGATTCTGTACAATAGGATTTATTGATTTGATCATTAGGTTCCCCTACTAATATTATACAACAATAATTAATATACAATCATAATATTCTAAAATGGTTTATAGTTTATATACAATAGTTATATTATATTAATATATTATATTACTTTAAGCTTATTTAACAAATTTTCCAACAATAAATAGTGATTATGAACATTGTTTTGCAATAATAAAAATTGTATTTTAACATTGTATTTCATGGGCCACTAAATTATGTTAAAGGGAACATTAGCTCACTATTGATTGATTCAATATTTAGTAATTGTTTATGTAACCAGGTATATATATTATTATATTATTTTTACAGTATCAATAAATTTTTAACTCACTTAACAGATATTTTATTTTTTAATGTATTATAATTATCAAAAATCCATAATATGTCATTCATTGAATTATATTCTTCTCTTAAATATGCATTGAATACACGCATTTTTTCGAAATGTTGTGTCAATTCTTTTGTCATTTCCCACCAAGTATCATCAGTTTTTAATTCTCCAAATAACATCATATTTTGTCCTGTTGTATCAACAATATCAGCAAACCTAACCTAACCTAAAAAGATAAAAACAAATTTAATTAAAAACCCTATCATGTTTTAAAAACAACAAATATCTTACTATCACAAGTTGATGTAACAGTAATATCTATGTTAATTGGAAGTTTAGATTCATAGTCCGTGTCTGGTACAAATCTGTATATATAATGTTCTTGTAAAACATATTGTATTTCAGAAATCAATAACCATAATCCTAACTGTCACTGAAAATCATAATAATATTACAAGTTTTCAAACAATTTAATAATTACAGCTAATACAAATTAATACCAGAACTTAAAAGTACATAATATTAACGTAACAATTTGTTCAAATATGTTTTATGATGATCTTACGTGTAACATTACTATAAACAGATGGTTCATAAATTTCTTCTTAAACCTTAGGAAATGAATCCAATTATTTTACAATAGGTATTAAGTGTTAATTTATTTCCTCTGTATCTCAACATTTTAATTATCTACAACAAAATAATAATTGTATAAAATTCATTATTTCTCATAACATCATAATACATTTACCTGAATAGTTATTTTAAATAGTTAAATATTAAAATATTAACAGTGGAAACAGTGAGAGGAAGTAATAATTTAATGGAAACAAATAGCAACGACCAATTATTTTGTTATAATATGTAAGCATACAAATATTTAGGTAAAATGACACTTTGTACGGTTGATTGTTTAAAATGCATAACCCGGACAATTTGTACGGTCAGGTAAAAAGGTAGATTGCAGAATGCGGACACTTTGCACGATCAGGTAAAACTTTAAATTGCAGAACACGGACACTTTATACTAATATACATAAAATATATTATATTTAATATAAACATGTCAGAAGTCATGAACAGACCATGTTATTAAGCTTAAATATTATTTGGTAGATTTAATTATCTTATACATTCAAAATAGGAGAGAATTATTACCTATCAAAAGTAATTTTTACTTGTCATTTCGCCATACTGTACACATTTTTAATTTACTTTTTAACATAACATTTGGTAATAATGTAATACAATTATTATAATTTATAATCATGTTTGATTATTTTGATAATTTCAAGATTTTTAGGTCATCAAGTTCCTAAATTAATTAAAAATATATTATAGCACCAAGTAATATTTGGCTGTTATCTAACCAGTTTGTTAAAAAAACTGATTATTATGACTATTGTTCATATACTATATTTTAAAACACTTTTAATTTACTTTTTGTTTTAATTTTTAATTTTTACATTTTAATAATTGACATTATTTATACTTACTACTTAGATATATAACTTGTATTTACACTACTTATGTTTTATGTATATAATAGTACAAACTGTCTGCGGTCTGAATTGAACATTTTTACCCAACTGTACAAAGTATCCGCAATCAGCAATGTACTTTTATACCCGACCATACAAAGTGTCTGCTTTTGCACTTTTATTGGTCGACCATACAAAGTGACCTAGAACCAAATATTAAAATAAAAAACAATTGAAAACTGCACAAATCGACCATTCCTTAATTATCATGTGTAAATTTACTTACGATTTTATTTAAATATTATCAACTTAATTCCTATGAGCTAAATGCCTAGATGTGCTATATTTTATGAAAGAAACGGAACAATAAGAATACAACTGAGTAATATAGTTAATCCCTGCAAAAGCCTATAAAATAGGAATATACTTTTCGCAACATTTTAAGTAAATGCTGCGTTAATACAATTATTGTTAAAATTACCAGTTGACAATGAGCAATAATTGGAATAGAATAAAATACAAACTAATATTGAATACGATATTATTATGTTAGAAACTCCTCTTCTACCTAAGTACTCGAATAATAGAAAAACTTAGCGTTATTTTTGTTATCATCGTCGACGTCCTATCATTTATCAACAAAATCAAATTTTGTCATCAACACCGCTCCGCATCGCCCACAAATCATACGGTCGATTTCCTGGAGCAAATGCACTTTACCACCACATTCAAATTGTTCGATTATTTCTTTCGGAACTTATTTATATTAACTATTTAGGAACAATGGTGCAATCAGAATTTGTCGTAAACCATTATTTTAAAAGTTATAGCTGTTACGTCCCAACCGACGTCGATATATTCATCAACGCAGAGATAGAATACGTGATGTACTAGGTATGATGAATGTTAAAATACAATGTTATAATATAAAGATAGAATATAAACTGTGAGTGGTGTTACGACTTGACTCTGAATGTCCCTAACCGTCTGAAGAGCTCTTGTCCTGGGCTTCTATATATATGATTGTGTCCTTTGGAGTGGGTGGTTGTAGTAGTGGCTAAGCTCGGTCATGAGACAGAGTTCGGGTCTCGTATTTGGTATGCTGGTCGACTCGTATCCTGCGTATGGGTGTTGGCTTTCCAGAAAAGATACGTATGTGACGGCACCTTCTATAGTTTAATTGTTTTCTCTACGATTTTGCAACGACCTCCGCATGTTATACTATACTAATTGCCTTATTAGTTATAGTGTCAAATATTATTAGAAACGTGCGGCGCGCTGTACATAGTTAATACATGATTAATTAATACGTGGGTACGTAACATAGCCATCCAAAGTTTGGGTTATTACGTTTATACGCATGCGCGCCACACTACTTTAATGTCGCGCGCAACGCCTATAGTTAATTTCAAATTTTTTTTGTACGTATTTTAACGACTTAAGAATGATGGTGAAATCACAACTGCGCTCGGACAAAAAAATCAAAAATATCTCCCAATTTGCTGTGTAAAACCACCTTGCGAGGCCTCGATATTAAACAAAGATGTTAAAAAGCACATAATGTGATAGCGTTGCACTCCCTCGCTACGCTACGCTCGGACAACGATAAAAAGACACGATAAACGTAGCGTTGCGCTCATGCGTAAAAAACGCAAGATTGCTGACTTCCAAAGGTCATAACTTCAAAACCAAGTCCTACCGACAAATTATGATTGTACCATTGTTCTTAAATAATTAAAACAAGTGTGTTCCAAAAAAAACAAAATCAAAAAATTTGCATGTGGTGGTAAAGTGCATTTTAGCCCTATAGGTTAACTCAGTTAAGTTAAAACACACTTTTAAAAAAAGTTATTTTGTTTATACAACGCTATCATACTTAATTTTTTACCAACCCAAAACTAAATAATAGACTATAGTGTTTATACTTTATACAGTACTAGCTCTCCGAGCTTCGCTGGGGGAGACCCCAAACCACCCAAGTTGGCGAAGAGTTGTAACCGATGTCGGAAGCTGCAGTGGTCGTTTGGTCTGGTGTCGGTCTCGAGCCGGTTGGTGTGTGATAAGGAGGTCTGGTGATAAGGAACTGTGATAAGGTTAGGACCACCACGGTTCGACGTGGTAGCCCGAGTTATGCCGCCGGAAATTCGAAATTCCGTAAAAAAATCATAAAGCCGCCGCGATTTTTTTGATGTCTAGCAGGTCAGTCACCTCAGTTATCCGGGTAGGCAATCCGACTTCATCGGATAGCGGACAATGTGGGACTGCCGGGTCACGGCATCAGCTGGTATGAAATCCAACTGCGTCGGATCGCTGACAACGTTCTTTACTGCCGCCGAAAACGCGACATTACGTGAAAAAAAATTTAAAAAAATTCGGGCGTCCATGCAAATCATATAGCCACAGTATTTTTTTGGGTGTCTAGCAGGTTAGTCACCTCGAATGATTTTAGCCGTAGTAATAGGGGTAGGCTATTGTTACGAACCCCTGTTTATAAATTATTAGTAATTAGCACAATAAGCACCTTTTTTGCAATGCCCGTCGACCCAATAACGAAATACCGAATGAGCTTCGCCGGCAGTCGTATTTTATATCACACACAGGACGTATTCGATAAAAGTGAAACGTATACAACGCTCGATAGATGGCGTTCTGCGCCGTATCGCCGCCGTCTCGGCAGGCTGTAGCCACGCCCATTGTCTACGTGACTGGGTCCGCGCGTCGTAGTCGCGGGAGAGGTATATTATTATCTCACAGACAGTCGTATAGAACGTTTAGCGTCAACGCAGTCACTCGTTGCGTAAATATTGTCACCCAAGTACTTTTTATGAATTCTGTACTTTCCGTACTACTTTACTAGCATGCGGCGCGCTTGTTCCTAGCGCAAGTCACAAACCATTTCTTGAATAAAGCTCCTGTTTACTTAAATAATATTTGCATTACATACAGCATATAATCTTTTATTCAACATAGCTCGAATTATATTTATAACCTAATTACTTTTTAAAATATAATTAAAAATTATTTTATAGTTGAAAATTCATAAAATTTTAAGTATTTATAGCTAAGATTTGAGAATTTGGTACCAGGTTGTCCATAATTTTTTCTTCGAATATCTGTAAAAAAAACTCTGCCGGACTAACACCAAAAATTTTTATGAACAATTTATTATTTATTACGAAATCACGTAAAACAACGATTTAGCCTCAAACGATTTTTGATATTTATTTTTATTCAAAAAGTATAAGACATAGAAATTTGAAACTTCTACCAGTTGTTTAAAGTGACATTTTCTTTACATGATTTTTTTTTTAAAAATATTTCGTTAATTTTTCTGCTATTTATAGGCATTTGAAATATTCGATTTTTTTTGTTTTTTTTTTATAGATGTCGATTTAAATTTTTTGGCCGAGTCAAAATACTTGAAAATTTAATAGAAAATAAAATTAAATAAAAACTACAATATTACCTATTGCCTAATTTTTTATTTAAATAAAAAAATCAAATTTAGGTATAATTAATTAAAATTATATTAATAATATAATATATATAAATATATTATAATCAGATAATCTAAATATAATTGTTTTTTATATAGTTCTATATTTTAATTACATTTTTTTTTTTTGCTCAGCATTAGTTTGTATTATTCTGTGTGGTTCTCTGATATCTGACTTTAACATCCTTTTTGGATAAAGTGGATCCACAATTTCGGGCAGCATACATTCCATGTAAAACCTAAAATAAAAAAAAAAATGACATCTATTAAAAATGATTAATGTATTAAATATGTTAGACAGTTAATGTCTAATAGAAGTATAAGAAAATCAATTATATTTTAAACTTATCAGCCATATTGTTGATAAAAATTATATTTTTTTTAATTACAATTTCAATTGTTCTTCCATTTTAGTTTTCCAAAATGACAAATCAAATTTAATTTTTAAAATTTGAGTCCAAGAATTAGTATGAATAATGAAATAACATAGATCCCTCTTTGTAATTTTAAGACGTACGTTACCCCAGCCCCCCCCCCCCCCCCCCAATTTGACATTAACAATTTTTTTTGCGCCAATAATTAGTACTCGATTCCTGTGGATTCCTGAGCACACTTTTATAATTCCTGCTCTGACGGTTTTCCCGGAAAGTCAAATTTTCCTCGGGTGGGGCCGGGGTAACGTTACTCCAGCCCCACCCACCTTCTAAATTTAACTTTTTGCAATTTTTTTTGTGCCAATAATTAGTACTCGATTCCTGTGGATTCCTGAGCACACTTTTATAATTCCTGCTCTGACGGTTTTCCCGGAAAGTAAAATTTTCCTCGGGTGGGGCCGGAGTAACGTTACTCCAGCCCCGCCCACCTTTCAAATTTAACTTTTCCCAATTTTTTTTGCGCCAATAATTAGTACTCGATTCCTGTGGATTCCTGACCACACTTTTATAATGACTCCTTGAAAATATGTTGAAGACCAAAAGTTTTGCATTGTCACTCTACATATTACAACTACAATAATGCTTAAAAACGTTGTTATTTTGTAGGGATGTGATTAAATGGTATTATATATGTACATAATATGTATTAATATATATTATATATTCTATAGAGCACAGATTTTTATTTTATTGTTAAAGATTAATATTTTGATACATCTAAACAATGGCATATAATTAATACAGTTACGTGTACCCCAAATGTACGTATTTTTTTTATAATATATAATTTATAGGTTAATATCTTTTTTTATTGCTTCCGTAAATAATTGCAATAGTTGTTAAAAAACAGTATGTTAATTAATTTTATACAAAAAATAAATTTTGTCTATATTGATTAAAGTACAACTTTTAAAAATCTTAAATCTAATTAGTTTTTAAACTGAATAAAATAAAAATTCAACTGGTACTATCGTTTGTTCTTTTACTTGGACAGGAATTTTCTTGAGGTCATCATACAGTTCCCAATTTTTAGATCCCCTTTTTGCGTATGTTGTATAGTGTCCAACCGAATTTCTCAATGAACTTTTAGAGCGTTGAAATGCCAAAACACCTCTTAGTTCATATACTGTGGATTTTACTTTTATTAGTTTTGGGATGTCACACAGCTTAATTTTAAAAATGGTTGCTGCCTCACTACTCCGTAGGCTGGAAATGGCATCTTCATCTATTTAAATATTATAATAGATAAGTAAAACAATTATTTAACACAAATTTCAAACACATATTTAGTAGTAAAAATAATATATATTATTTACCTTCCCAAAGAAGAATATCTATGAATATATGCATTTCCGAAATGCTAGTAGTGACTGTCTTAAGACCTCGGCAATCATTATGGTCGCAATTTAAAAAGTCCTCATTTAAACGTTCATCAAAGAAATTTTGTAATTTGGAAATATTATCGTTTTCATTCATTTAGAATGTAAAATGCATAATTTTTCGTTCATTGATTTTGTTACACACGGTACAACTAGAAATTTCTCTTGCTGAAGGATACTTCTCCATCAAAGCGTCAATTACATGGCCAATAGTAGATGCACATACAACTAGTGTAGTGGCATATTCCATTTGTTTTATGTCAACATTTAAATTATTTATAATTAAATCAGCTCTATATGAATATGATGCAGATGTTATCCCAGAATTTAAAATTTTACAAATAAAGTGTATAAAATCTGATTTATCAGAAATATCAAACATTTCTGAATATTTATTACTGTCGCAATATGATACCTATTTAAAAAATATATATATATATTTCAATTGCCTAATAATAATTATAATTATAATGAAATGGCTTAATTTTTTTTAGTTAAGTATTAGTTATATAGTTTTATTTACAAAACTTTTACCTATAGTTCTACCTATACAAATAATGTTGAACATAATAGTATGTACTTATTTTTAAAAATGTAACCCGAGTCCTATAAAATATATTACCTACTCATTATTATAAATTATAACATAGTATATTTTAATTATCACTCAGGATAAAATGTTTTTAATAATGGTTAAGTTATCATTATTAAAGTGTAAAGTCTGTTATTATTGATGTACCATCTGGCGTTCAACTAGGAAAACATATTTCATCGTTATTATTTCCGCTATTTATTAATGACTTGTAGTGTTCTATCGTTAATGGTCGTTTCCTCCTCTTTGCAGATGACCTAAAGTTATTTTTAAAATAAATTCTTTACAAGACTGTATATTGTTACAAAATTATATTAATTCTTTCGTAAAATGGGCCAATAACCGTGGTTTAGAGTTTAATATTTCAAAGTGTCTTTCAATGTCATTCCATAGGACTCGTGAATATATTAACTATCCATATGTGATTATTAATAATCTTGTGTTATCTGCGGGCAATACAACTAATGATTTGGGTATATCTTTCGATCGTGAATTAAATTGTCATGCACAGTTAGACAGATAGTGTCGTAAAGCTTTAAAGATGTTAGGCTTTATAATAAAAAGGATTTGTTGTGAATTTAAATTAGTTACTCCTCTTAAGTCCTTATATTGTGCTTTGTGAGATCTACATTGGAATATGGAGCTATCATTTGGGATCCAAGAACTTCCTGTGGTATAAACCAAGTAGAGAGTGTCCAACGTAAATTCAAGAACTTTGCGGCATATACATTAAAAATTGATCACTCAGCTCATGATTAAACACCAGTTCTACACCAAATTGGCTTGAATACTCTAGTTAACAGAAGACTTAAAGCTAATATAATTTTCCTTAGGTGCCTTATGGTCTTATAGATTCTCCTGAACTATTAGCTCAAATTAATTTCAAAATACCATACGTTAATACCCGTCATATTTATCTAGTTTCCTTGCCAATTTGTTACACTAACTATGCAAAAAACCAACCATTTTACCGAATAATGAACATAGCCAATAAGGACCCATCAACTCTATGTTAATATCTTGTACAAATAGTGTTTACTACCTATATTTTTAAATATTGTATAAAATTAGGCATGTCCTGTATTGTAATATAAATTATATAAATAAATAAATATTTTGAATTAAATAAAAAAGTACGTACCATAATCAGTGACGCCAATTAGTCAAATGCGCACGTGTTATTAAATATAACTTTCCCTGGAAATGCATTTGTTTTACATCCTTTCAATTCTTCAAACCTTGATCCGTTTTTTAAAACTGGTAATGTTTTCTTACTATTTGAATTACTCAGTGTCAAATATCTTAAATGGGGATTCGGAGTTAGATAGGAATTATTTTTCCGCTTCTTTTTATTTTTTCGATGCCATTTTTCTTGAGCTTTATTTTCAGTGCTTATGTTATCTGCTTCTAATAAAGAGCAAACCGTACACAAACGCTCATTTAGTGTCCCTGGCTTATGTGTCGAACATGACGAAAAGCTATGTACCAGTTTTTTACAAATAAAACATTTATTTGCACCAGCTTTTGGAGGATTTCCTGGAAATATTAAGGTATGATTAGAATAAAGTTACGTCCCTGTTACGTAATTAATTGTATTAATATTAACTTTTAGGAAGTTAAAGTATAAAAAAATTGATGAGTGAATTAATGATCTATATATTGTATTATTTTTTACCTGTACTACATAATGAACATTTGCTCTTTGGGATAAATAACATGTCCTCAAAGTTATAGTCTGCCAAGGCTTCTTCAGAATATATTAACGGCTTATGGTTACGATGTATGGCATGGTCTTCATCTTCTTTGTATGCTTTTGAAACTGGATATGACGTCGGTGTTTTATTTACAGTTGCATCTTCTTCCATTTCTTCCAAAGCTGGCAATGAAATCAACTCTTCGTTATTATCTTCAATATTTGAGTAAAACATTGGTGTGTGGTATTTGGCTGCTCGCAACATAGAGGAACTTTTTAGTGACATGATATGATTTTCCAAGAATGTTTCTATGTTTGTTGGCAGATCTATATGTTTTAATGTCACAGTCTTGAGTTTTTTTAAGCTCGATTCTACAGCTGCTGAGCTTGATACCTCTTCTCCATAACCAAAAATTGGTACCATAACTCCCGACCACAGCGGTAATAGCTTAGTACATTTTATTAGAAGTGGAACTAAATTAGGTAAATATAATGGGTTGATTCCGGTTCCTTCTACAATCAACATCTTACTTTCATTGTATATCACATTCGCCCATAGTTGAAATGGATTTTCAAATGAATCCAATCCTTCATTTTGTCGTTCATATTCCTCTTCGACAATTTGTCTTGCATCATCCTCAGATTCCGTCATGACTATCAATTCATCAAACTGAGTTTGAAAATCAACAAAACCAAATGATGAAGCTGAAATTAAATTGTTTCTATGTTTTTCACATGGAGTGTCTTCGCCATGAATATCAGTGCCGTCAGTTTCATTGGTAAAGACTACAAACAATGATAGAAAAATTGATCTCATTTCTGTCAGAGACTGACTTTTAATTAAAAATCCCATTGCTCGAAGAATAACTTCTCGAGCTCTTCGAACAACAGATTTTAATGGTATCCATTTGCTAATAGTTTTTATGAAATGTGCAATATCTACTCGTACAAAACATCGGGGGACCCAATAAGATTCTAATGGAACATCACTATGTAGTAGACTTGCACATGCTCTAACATAATCTTGAAGCGTGGAGTACTGTGTAAAACTTTTAACAATGGCGGATAAGAGGGCTAGAGATTGATCACAAACTGTTAGTTTTGGAGCAGGTACATCAGTATTCAACCAATTCATAAGCCAATTTGAAATTGCCACGTTTGTATGCCTTTCGCTCAACATATTTGTAGCAGTAAAACTATATTTTTTTTGTTCGTCATAAACAAGACCTTCATATAGAAAAATTACATTAGTTTTTTCATTAATCTATGATTAATTTTGGATATTTCAGACTGCGGCAATATTGTCTGTAAATATTAATTTGTTCAGAACAGTAGTAATGCAAAAAAAATGGATTACATCCAATATCATGTAAAACATTATTAAAATCTTCTTCTTTTTGCATAAGAACTAAGGAAGTTAAAGTATCTTCGTGTCTTCGTTCAGATGCTAACTTTCTAGATTTCAAAGCTCTCAATGCGTTTCCACTGGGAATTATAGGTGGTTCACAATCACCTAAATATATTTAAAAGTATAAAGTGTAATATATTATAAAATATATAATTATTTTTGCTTTACACTTTAACTTTTATACTTTATAAATATTATAAAAGAAGCAAATTTTAATTAAAAAAGCCTAGTTGAATAAAAATATGCTATTAGAATAAAGTTGAATAAAAAAATCTATATTTTATAAAAAAAAAACTTGTTCGGAAGAAAACAAATTCGAACTTCAAACATTCATAAAAGTTTAATTTGACTTTCTAGCAGATATTTTTTTTGTAAACTTATAAGGAATCTTGTGTTACATTTTAAAATCTTAGATTTAAAAACAAAAATGTTTATGAATTTTTATTTTTTTTTATTATTTTTGTGACTTTCATGTATTTCTTCAATATTTGAACTTAAAATGTTTATAAAAAAAATGTATGCATATGTATTTTGAATATTTTTCAATTGTTATTGTAACAATATATCAGAAGTCTTCTATTAAATTTTCAAGCTTTTTTACCCAACAAATAAATTTTTTGACATTCATAGAAAAAAAAAACTAAAAATATTGAAAGCTGAATATGTCCGTAAATAGTGCAAAACAAATCAAAATATTTTGAAAATGTTATCGTGTATTGAAAATTTAAACAAACATTTAGTAAAAATGTCATGTATCTGGTTGTTTGTTTTAAAGTTACACCAAAAACTAAAATCGATTTTGTCAAAAATCGTAAAAATTCTCATTTTTTCTTAATTTTTCCCTGCGCTTTTGAAAACTATTGGGAATTTTAAATTTTGACCACCCCAATGCATCTATTTGATTCATTTTTCCATCGAAAAAAATACTGTTGAAGAAAATAAATCGTTACATTATTTCGACTACTTACTGTGTACATAGACACAAAAATAAAAAAAACATTGTAATATCAATACGTGCATTAGAATCTCAAAATCTTAATAAAAAAATCTATATTTTATAAAAAAATTTTGTTCGGAATAAAACAAATCTATATTATTTTGATTAAAAATATCAATTCAATAGTTATAAAAATCTAAATGAAATAAAACAAATCGAATTAGAAATAAAATAAAACAGATCGAAATAGAGACAAAAAAAAAATCTTTTTTCAATAAAACAAATATATATTTGATTAAAAATGTGTATATAATAAAAAATATGTAAATGTTAAATGTTAACCTATTCAATAAATAAAGTTGTTTTTGTACTCACCCATTTTCATTAAACGAGCTGCTTCTCGTTCTCGGGTGGTTTCACATGATATGCCTTCCTTAACAATGGATGTTGTGTACTTACGTATCATAGGTCCTAGCATCCGTCGCTTTCGTGATATTTTATGTTCATCGTTATAAATTCCAGTGTAAATACAGCTCATTAATACTCTGAAATTGTCGATAATTACCAACATTAGACATTTAAAGTTAATAGGAAAATGTTGTTCTCGATAACAAAATAGTACCTAGAGTTTTCCGATGGCCTTTCAGCTATAGTCCCTTTAAAATGTGATTTACAAATAGTGCATCGTGCAACAACTACTACGTAGTTAAATCCATCAGGAGTAACTTTTGCTCTTTTAAACGACAAGCAACATGGTAAACTAGTGTGTTCCCAAAAATGTTCAGCCATAATTGGAGTCCAATCAGATTTTGGCAAAACATAATACAATCTAAAACAAAAAATTTCTTACATTCCTTAAAATTTAAAAAAAACATTTTAAAAACCTGGAGTTTTGCATAGGTCTTGTTTTGTCAATCATTTTATATTTAATTTCTTGTGGCTGAATTATTTTCCATTCGTCCACCGAAAAAGTAAAAACGAAATTTTTAGATGGCATTTCAGAGTAATCGCTACTATCGCTACTACTAATATCACTTTCTGTAATTCATAGATATTAATAATAATATTATCATCATTTTATGAATAATACGTAACTCGTTATCTGCGTATTATTTATTATAGCTGCCATATTATGCTTTACTTACTTGATTCATTTAAGACTTGACGAGATATATTTATTTCTGAAGTAGATTTTGGAATAGAAAATCCTAGTTTTTCCTTAATAGAGTATCTTCCTTCAAAAACAAATGTGTGTATAGCCTTTCCAGACATACGATTATCAAGTTGTGCACTTATTTAATTCCAAACGCAATTACTAGCAAATACAATTTCTAAAAAATAAATTCATATAGTCCAAGTAAATAATGTTTCTGATGCTAAAATGTATGTAAACTTTTTTACTATTTCAAATCATATACCTTCAAATGGTTATTATATTATTGAAATGTAACGATTTTCTTATTTTGTTGTAATTAAAAAACAAATGACTGTACATTCTTTAAAATTTCACTGAATGTTTATATTAGCATTTTCTATACACGATATATCGTTCTAATAGCAGTTGAAAAATATTAAAAATACATAGAAACAATTTTTTTTTATAAGCATTTAAAGTTCAAAGAATTTTTATTTATAGATTTTTGATATTTTGTTGTAATTTAGAAACGAATAACTCAAAACACTCAGTGTTCACAGTTAAAATTTTCAATTTATTTTGACACATTTTGAGCTATTTATAGCCATGAGAATTTTTTTAAATATAATTTAATTATCAGTTAAAATTCATGAGCACGGTGAAAAACAAAAAAAATGAAGGAAAACCCGGAGTTTTTACGCAAAATCAATTTTTGACAAAATCGATTTTGGTTTTGGTGTTACTCTATAACAAATGACCTGCATAGATTCATGCAATTTTCACTGGTTGTTTATACTAGCGTTTTCTATACACAATACATTTTCAAAAAATATTGATTTGTTTTTAACTGTTTCCGGACATTTTCAGTTTCCAAATTTTTATCTTTTTTATTTGAATGTCAATAAAATGTTATTTGTTGAGTAAAAAAGTTTGAAAATTTAATACAAAGTCTGATATATTGTTACTTTAGCAGTTGAATTTGTGTGTGTTATTTAGGTCTTCAACATCCTAATTCTAGTTATAACACTTGATTTATTTTGTTTTTTTTTCGTTTTTTTCTTACATCATTATTCCGATATCATAATTGTTATTTTAATTATTATTGTAATAATAATTTATTCAAACGATTATAATATAATTATTATATGAAATTTAATTTGTAATAATCGTTACATATTTGTATACAATATACTATAATGTACACTAAATGGAATAACATTTGATTTAATTTTGATTTGTTTCTTATATACCTAGTTATTATTTATTCCGATTTCATAATAATTAATATTTTTTATTATACCCAAATAGTTCGATAATTCAAGTAATACGGCTTATTGAAGCGGTTTACAGCAAAACTAACTATAATAAAAATTGTAGAGCAGAATTTTTTCTAACAATTTTAAGAAGCACGTTATGATATTTTAATTAATTAGTTAAATAATTAATTGATCAAAAGTAAGAAGATAACTTGTTAATTTACCATGCGATATATTAGACTATTGGAATACGATATCAAAAATCGAATTCCTTACGATTATTAAAAAAGTTCTCCTCTACAATATTTGTAAAAGGTATTTTTACTGTAAACCGCTTCAATAAGCCGTATTACATGAAGAACAAAAGTATAGTTTTTATTTGTATAAAATTCGGATACGAAGAGGCCGCACTATTGAACAAAATATGGCATAAAAACACGGTTTCGTAATTCCTGTAATACGGCTTATTGAAGCGGTTTACAGCAAAACTACCTATTATAAAAATTATAGAGAAGAATTTTTTTAACAATCGTAAGAAGCCTGAATTTCGATATTTTTATTAATTAGTTGAATAATTAATCGATAAAAAGTTAAAAACCGTGTTAATTTACCATGTGATATTGGACGATTGGAATACGATATCAAAAATCGGATTTCCTACGATTGTTAAAAAAGTTCTCGTCTACAATTTTTATAATAGGTAGTTTTATTGTAAACCGCTTCAATAAGCCGTATTACTTGAAGAACAAAAGTATAGTTTTTATTAGTAGGTATGAAATTCGGATACGAATACAAAATATAAAACCGAACAAAATTAAATAATATTTGTCATGAAATAATAATAATAAGAAAATGATTATAATATTATATTATAATATAATAATCATTTTCTTATCTGGGTTATTTATAAACTATGTACGGGCGCACGGCTGCGATAGAAAACCCGTTTTGACCTATGGTGCGGTACTGCTGTATCGCGCGCGGGGTGGTGGGCCTATAATGGGCGCAGCACACGACGAGCGTAATTAAATGTTTTTTTACCGAAAAACATGGTTTTGTAATTCCAGGAATACGGCTTATTGAAGCGTTTTACAGTATAAATACCTATTACAAAAATTGTAGAGGAGAATTTTTTCTAGAAACGTAAGAAGCCCGATTTTTGATATTTTATTCCAATCGTCCAATATCGCATGGTAAATTAACACGTTTTTTTAAACTTTTTATCAATTAATTATTTTACTAATTAATAAGAATATCGAAAATCGGGCCTATTATAAGCCGTATTTCTGGAATTTCGGATCAATGTTTTTATGCCATATTTTGTCTACTAGTGCGCCCTCTTAATAACTTACTTTTCTTTTATGCAGTTCTTACCATATCTACTACTTAGTAACTTACTAAGTTATAATATTACCTATGAACCTATTTGTAAATTACCTACCGTCGGTACTCGGTAGTAGGTACGTAGGTATACGACGGCTGAAACTCATTTAAGAATTTATTCTGCTTAAATCTGTGGTGTCGAATCTTCTTATTGTATGCACAGAAGAAAGTACTTATTTTAATATATTAATAAACACGAATTAAAATTTGAATAGTGGGTAAAACTAACAATTAATGTTCTTAGCACAGTAGGAATAAAACATAAATTATTTAAAATACAATTTTGTAGGAGCATGTTTTTTAAAATACTCTGGTTTATTAATCAAATTCAAATATCAAATTATTAAAATTTAAAACAAATTAAGTAGGGTACTTACTTGAAAATGTATTTCTAATTTTAATATAATCTATATAATTTACTTACTTTTTTCATCATTTTCACCAATTTGTACGATTCGTTCTTTATATTGTAAAACAATGTCTATAACTACTTTTGGTGCCACAGCAGGTTTTCTTCCACTCATTTTTAGAAATTATAAAAATTCTTCAATCAATTAACTAAAAACAAATCAACAAACAAACGAAATAGGAAACACTTCGACCGTGTCGAACGTCGTATTAGACAGCGAATGATGAATGTCTATAAATCTCCGTGGGTTTATTATATTTTGACAAAATGATAAAAAATAAGTAAACATTAATATTGTTATGGACTATTTATAAATTAAAACCTATAACTCCATTCTATTTAATATATTCTTTAAATAATTTTAACGAATGCAGAACACGCCAATTATAAATAGACAAAATACAATTAACAAATAGCCGCACAATGTTGCCCAAAAATACCTAAAGTACCTATACATCGATTATCAAATGAGGCTTCGATAATAATAATTCTACTTTATCAGAGGTGGCTTAAAAAAATTATATTTAGAGGAGCGAGAGCAAGACATATGGACACATTATTGAATTAATTTGGTCTTCTGAAAATTATTTGAAAAATTTATTTATAACAGAATAATAAATTGTTATATTTCATACAATGTGTCATGTGGTGATTTACCCACTGCGATATCCCTAAAATAATTATAATACGTAAATTTGGGGTACACGTAACTGTATTAATTATATGCCATTGTTAAGATGTATCAAAATATTAATCTTTAACAATAAAATAAAAATCTGTGCTCTATATAATATATAATATATATTAATACATATTATGTACATATATAATACCATTTAATCACATCCCTACAAAATAACAACGTTTTTAAGCATTATTGTAGTTGTAATATGTAGAGTGACAATGCAAAACTTTTGGTCTTCAACATATTTTCAAGGAGTCATTATAAAAGTGTGGTCAGGAATCCACAGGAATCGAGTACTTATTATTGGGACTGTACCACTTTTTCCACATTTTAATTTTTCCAAGATCAACTTTTTCCAATGTTCAAATTTTCCTAATAACTAGATTTTCCAATGTTCAGTTTTTACCAATTAGAAAAAATAAACATTGGTTATAGTGGTATTTAGAAAATATATACATTGGAAAAAGTGGTCTAATGGTAATGCTACCAGTTTTACCACTTACTAAATTATCCATTATACATATTTTACACAGAAACTGGAAAAAGTTTACATTTAATTTATTACCAATAACCATTTTATCCAATAGCGTTATTCCCAGTTTTACCATTGTACTCAATTGCCAAAAGAACGTTTTTCCACGACTCAATATTTTCTATGTTTTCTTATTCCCAAAAACCACTATTTCCAAAGTTATCTACCACTTTTTCCACATTTTAATTTTATATGAAAACCTGTGTTTTTTATATTGTATATTATACTTAAACTCATTTATCATAAAATAAGTTAAATCTTATTATTGTCAAAGTTAAAAGGATCAATAAAAAATGTAAATAATAATAATTATTATATTATTGTGTATCCCATGAATTAATTCCACTACAATATTGCTTAAAGATCTTGGACAGCATTACTTAACTATTTAACTATCAATATCACATACATGAATTTATAACTTATCGTCCTTCTTTTTTGAATTTTTTTTAGCGTACCCAGTGCCGCATTAAGCCAAATTGCCGCCCCGGGGCAATATAAAATTTGCCGCCTCTATAATATATTTAAAAAATATATCATATGATTTTCACCTCTCTTTATTCGCTATCATAAACACTGTGAGTTGATCTCGTGTTGTTACATCAGGAGTCAAGTCTACTATAAGTGAAAAATATTTAAATAATTTTTAGTTTTTTTTTCTATAAATATCTTGAAAATTTAATAGAAGGCTCCTAGGTTATTGTTTCAAAGGCAGATGAAAAAAATTAAAAATCATTAGTCACAGTTAATATTTATAAGCATTTAAAGTTCAAATTTTGACAAAATACGGAAAAATGAAGAAAATTAGCAAATTTTTTTGAGTTGAGAATTTAAAAAATTTTTCTTTTTAAATCTAAGATTTGAAAATGTAATATAAGATTACTCATAAGTTTGTCTAACTTTATCAAAAAAAAAAAATGTCTACAAGAAACTTAAATTAAATTTTTATGAGCGTCTGAAATTTATATTTTTACAATATTTGATAATTTCTCGATTTCTCATGTAACAATTTTCTTATTTTATTGTAATTAAAAAACGAATGACTGTAGATACTTGGAAATTTCACTAAATGTTTATATTAGCATTTTCTATACACCATAAAATTTTAAAAATATTTTGACTCTTTTTGAGCTGTTTACAGACATTGTCAGTTTTCAATTTTTTAGTTTTTTTTTCTATAAATATCAATAAAATTTTATTTGTTGGGTAAAAAAGTGTGAATATTTAATATAAAACTCCTGATATATAATAGCAGTTGAAAAATATTAAAAATACATAGGCAACATTTTTTTTATAAGCATTTAAAGTTCAAATTTTGACAACATTTATCAAATTTATAATTTATTAACTATTTTGTAGTTAAAAATATATAAAATGTTGAACTTTTATGGCTAAGGATTGAAAATTTAAAACAAGGCTCCACGTAAATAGGTTATATATAAATTACTTTATTCACAATAATATCATCAAATATACTTGGTAATATCATAGGCTGACTGACCGTTTTCGCTCAGAATCGTTTTTCTTATACAATGATATTATATCATTGAATTCAAATTTAACACCATCCATTACAGTGACCCACTTGTAACCTACTGTACAGTAGAGCGACTTCCACTTATCCACCTTTTTATCTTTTGCTGCTTTTTGGTAAGCTGCACCATTTAATTTAATTCGCTTACCAGACATGGTATAGTACTCAATAACATAAATTTAACAAACACAACACTGTTGTCTACCGAAATTGCATCGATACTGTGGTAGTGTGGTCGTCAACAGACGACAGTCGATGATAAGATTACTAAAATGATCCTCAAATACGTATTTTTGCGATTATTATTAGATCATACAGCCCGCATTGCCCGCAACTGCAAACAGGCGACAGCTCTTCGATGTGATTGAGTCACTCGCCGAAAATTAAAAGCTATAAATAACAGACACACAACTGTGATCCATTTAGTTATTATTGAATCGTTGATAGATAAAATTATTATTGGTATTAATATTTTTAATATAATAATAATTATTTTAAAAATTTAATACGAAATTCGTAACGGAGAACGTATAATATTATAATATGATATATTTTCTAAAAATCTGCCACCCCTCAAATCACCTTAAAATTGCCGCCCCGGGGCAATTGCCCCCCCTTGCCCCCCGTTAAATGCGGCTCTGAGCGTACCCCTTCTATTTATTTAAAACGGAACGCTGGGAACGCCACATTTACAAGTAAATTTGTAAATCGCCAGTTTTTCTGATGCAAAATATACCTAATAGCAGTTGCATATCTAGTGGTGGGGGGAGGAGCAGTGGCGTGGCAAACGATAATTTCAGAGGCCATGGCCTCTGAAATTTTTCTTAAATAGAGGGGTGGGTGGTAGCCAATGGGTCCCTCAGTAAATTTAATATGATATTCTCAATAAGTAGTCAATAACGATCTGAAATATAATTTGTTATATTATATTAATACTTTATTATGCATAAATACTTGGGTTGATTGTAACTTAAGGAGTAATAATTAGGCAATTCACATGACATTAACATTTGGGCTATGTCTATAGCATTAGTGGGTGTTTCCGAGAATCGCTGTAATGCCGTGCAACCGCCGCCAGATGTATTTCTCAGACGCGCACGCACGGACATGACAATACTTCGCGAAAAATGAAATATATTATTATTGTTTACTATGAAAACTATTAACAGCGGTAGTAAATTAAACATACTTCCTGAAGTTAGATTGTAATTTCCAAAAATTGGTTGAATTTATAAGCTTCTAGATTATGCTCTTTAGGAATCACTTTTTTGATTTAAAATCAGATGTGCCCAAAATAAATACAATTATTTCATGGGATTTTTGAATAAAAACCATTATTTTAAATCGACTTCCTACATTTTAGACAGTGTGTGTCCCCCTAAAAAAAATTCTGGACGCACCACTGCGCAATAGCCACAATATTTATACGTACCTAGATGAAGTAAACTTTCCAAAATTAAGATAGTTCATATCAACATTCATGTACCTTATTTAATTCTTAGTTTAAGTTTGGTTTTGTTTTAGATTCTGAGCGGAGCGATGAATGTAAGTATTTATTTTACAATAATGTTTTTGTAATTTTTAAATTTTTTTTTTTGTCTTTCTACACGATAAGTAGTTGAAATAATACTTCGATTTTCTTCAACATTATATTGTTCGATGAGAAAGTGAATCTAGTTGCTGCATTCGGGAAGTCAAAATTTAAAATTCCCAATAATTTAGCTTTGCCTCCCACAAGGAAGGCGATCAGAATGAAAGAATTAGGGAAGTCTAAAACAGTAACAAACAATCCTAGGAATAATCATTTTTAGATATTAACCACCCCGTCATGCTACATTTAAAATCAGACAGGGGCAAAAAAGCCACATTCATACCCGCGTGTAAAGGGGTTTGATATAGGCAATTAATTATTTTGTTTAGAATTTTACATTATCGGTACTCGTTTGTTACTTATTAGAAGAAAAGAACCAGTAGTAGTCAGTGGCGCAACTAGGGCTAAAATGTTGGGGGGGGAGGCTGTAGCCCTCCTGATATTACATGAAAAGTAACCCCCCCCATAAGGTAAATATTCAAATAAAAATATAAAAATCATATAAAAAAATATTTATTTACTCAAATTTAATTTTTTACAATGATAGTATACTATAAGTTTATCTGTGGTAATCAAAATAAAAATCACCAGACTACAATATTAGTTTATATTACTCACAAACACGAAAGTGATTAAGCAAGTATTTTTCAAACGCTTTAATTAGTGTAAATAACACATTAATAATATTTAATTACAAATATATACTTATAAGTTATAGTATAGGTTTAAACTATACATATTAAATATCATAGGAAAAATCAAGTAAGTATAGAGATTAAAGAAAAATTTAATTAAAAAACAAATTTACGTTCAAAGTTTAAATATATATTATATAATATGTAGTTAGATAGGTAATATAGGTACCTAACGTCTATTAAATACAATTTAACTTAGGTATTTCTTAATATTTATATTATAATTTTCAGGCATTTACAATAATAATTTTTTTTATACTCATTATATATTGTAATATACTATACTAATATATCCTCAAAATAAAATATTACATTTCCTAATAATATTTTGACGATCGACAAAATGTCAATATTAATAAAAATTATTATTATTAGAAGTCGATTTTACAAGGTTTCTTTATAGATACAATATTTAAAAGATTATAAAATAAAAAATAAAAATATTTTGAATGATCCAAATGTCAAATAATCCAAATAATTATCAAATAAATAATCAATGAATGTAGGTAGTAGGTACCTAATCTTTTAAAAAGACTATTAACATAATAAGTTGTTTAAAATTGTGATATAAAACAAAATAATATTGTCGTTAATTTTTGAAAATTATTTATTATATTTTAATTTTTTTAATGAAAAGTAGGTATAGTTACTATATTACTAGTAATTATTACACTAATTAACTTTTAAAAAATAATTGATCAATCAATTTCATGTACCTAGTTGTCAGTAACAAATTGTAGCCTGGGGGTTCTTTTTCATAGGGTCGGGGATTTTTTTCCGGGATTGTTCGTCGGGAGTTACAGGCATATGAGCTTATGATATTTACCATATTTATCATAGGCAATATAAAATAATTGTAAAGTTTAAATAAAAATTAGATAATTTTACATTTTTTCCCAAAAAAAAAAGTAAGAAATACAGTTTAATTTTTAAAGATTTATTAATATTTTAGGAAACAAATGTACAATTTATTTTTCGGGGGCTATTACAAGTTTTGGGGGGCTGAGCCCCCCTCCTAGTTGCGCTTATGGTAGTTGTAGACACATCAGTACGTACATCACACATATTATATTATATATTTATATCCAAATTAAATCAATATTTATTTTTGTCAACGAGAGTCCACGCGTTTAAGTGCAAGTGGACTGTATGTTTGACGTGTAGGTACGCATCACAAATTAATAGTTAACAAATATTAAATTAAATTCTTCCATTTAAAAGTTGCTATGGAAAAATTCAAAAAATATAAGTTTAATATTCTGAGTTTGAAATTCATAAAAATGTTTCTATTTATATCTGAGTTTTAAAAATGTTATTCAAGACCCCCCTTAAGTTTTACTATATTTGACAAAAAAAAAAGTTTATCGGAGAGTCAAATTAATTTTTTACGAGCATTTGAAGTTGGACGTTGGATATTCACCCGTAATTTAACAAACTCTCACACAACGATGTTCTTGAATATTTTGATCTTTCAAGTATCAAAATTTGCATCAAATGTTTATTTTATCATTTTTTATACACTATAAAATGTTCTAAATATTTTTACTCGTTTTGAGCTTAAGCGGAAATCCATTACAATTTAAAGGGGGGCTAACATAAATAGTAAATACGTTATTAACATCAATGTGAGTGAAGGGCTCCGATCCTACAAAAATAAAAAAGGAGAGGGCTTTACAGACTTTGTGTAGGGGGGGGGGGCACCGACCCGTGAATGGTTTTGAGTATTTAAAACTATTGGAAATTTTCAATTTTTTAGTTTTTTATTCTATACATTTCAACAAAATTGTATTCGTTGGGTCAAAAAACTTTAATATTTAATACAAGGTTATTTAAGTTGTTATAATAGCAGTTGACAAGGATTAACGATACATGGGGACGATTTTAAGTTCAAATTTTGACCACATTTATCAAAATATCGAAAATTTTCAAATTCATTGTAGTTGAAAAATTATAAAATGTTAATTTTTATAGCTAAGGATTGAACATTTAATACAAGGATTCTCATAAATAAAAATAATTAATACCGTACTACCAAACTGTACTAACCAAAAAATCTAAGAAAATATATTATAAATACACAGTTAATTTTTACTGAAATGTTGAGTTCAAATTTGGACGAAATTACATATTAAAACCAAGAATAACAATTTTAGTTATTTTGTTGTAATTCAAAAATATTATTCGCGGGTATATGAAATTTTTAGAGTACTTATATTATTATATTTCATAGACACAATGACATTTTCAAATGTAATGTTTTTGACTTCAAAATTAGTTTCAAATTACACATGGCACGTGCCGGACCCTAGCTAGACGACAATGGATCATTATGCGATTTATCTTTAAACTAAAATTATACTAAGAAATTGCTATTATGGCATGTGAAAACGATTAACGTACTATAATATCTTCGTTTTGTATAGAAAATATATAGTACCTATCCAGTAGGTCATTAGCAAATATTAGGATAGTTAACATTTTATATTGTGTACCTACTAATTATTAAAAGTTCTTACTAATACAAATTCCAAAATATAATATTCTATGAACTGATCACTTTACGTCTACACTTGCCAATTTATGTATACAGGGCATGTTAATCTTTGAGAGATAAAAAAGATGGGAAATGCGTTAAGAGGACGTCACGTCGTCACACCCGCGTGTGTTGTTTCCGTCTTACACACGTACGACATAGCAAATTTTCGTTCGCTAGTTTCAATAGGAATAGGGTGCTGTCATTTTTGATTTTAGAGTGAATTGACCTATTATCAAACTTTTAGGTAACAACATTATCTGTGTCCTCTCGTTGGTTTTTTACAATGTTTTAATTTTTAAGTGAGTTGTCAGTATGTAAATTATTAATGTTTAAAAATGTTCATAACTCAAATAGGTCAATTCACTCTAAAATCAAAAATGACAGCACCCTATTCCTATTGAAACTAGCGAACGAAAATTTGCTTTAGGAATATTACTTATAGGCTCCCTAGATGCTGTACATTAATTTCTGCTGAATTTTCGTAGACCAGCAGCGTTGTGTCATACTTTGATGTTTATTGTATCACAGAATACTGAATAGTAGAATAGTTGAAGATTAACATTTACATTTCACTACCTAAACACCACGATGTATAATACCACGTCAATAGTATTATAATATAATATAATCTACATCGTGTTATACACTAATTATCGTATTTGACGGTATAGAACTTTTGATTTCCAAGAGGAATTTTGAATTGGAGGGAAATAAAATAATTTATTGAAAATAGCATAGATAATAAAAGATTCTTATATTATTATCTATGGAAAATAGTACCAGAAAATTAGTACCATAAAATTCCATATGATAATATTCCACTTTTTCCAATGCACATTTTTTCTAAAAACCACTATGACCATTGTTAATTTTTTCCAATATTGGTAAAAACAGAAAAATAGAAAAAGTTGTTGTTGGAAAAATTAAAATGTGGAAAAAGTGGTAGATAACTTTGGAAATAGTGGTTTTTGGGAATTAGAAAACATAGAAAATATTGAGTCATGGAAAAACGTTCTTTTGGCAATTGAGTACAATGGTAAAACTGGTAAAAACGTTACTGGATAAAATAGTTTTTGGTAGTAAATGTAATGTTTACTTTTCCCAAAGTACATTTTTTCCATGGAAAAAATGAGCAATGGGAAAAGTGGTAATTGGTAAAATTGGTAGCAACCCCTAATTATTGGCGCAAAAAAAATTGGGAAAAGTTAAATTTGAAAGGTGGGCGGGGCTGGAGTAACGTTACCCCCGGCCCCACCCGAGGAAAATTTTACTTTCCGGGAAAACCGTCAGAGCAGGAATTATAAAAGTGTGCTCAGGAATCCACAGGAATCGAGTACTAATTATTGGCACAAAAAAAATTGCAAAAAGTTAAATTTAGAAGGTGGGTGGGGCTGGAGTAACGTTACCCCGGCCCCACCCGAGGAAAATTTGACTTTCCGGGAAAACCGTCAGAGCAGGAATTATAAAAGTGTGCTCAGGAATCCACAGGAATCGAGTACTAATTATTGGCGCAAAAAAAATTGGGAAAAGTTAAATTTAGAAGGTGGGTGGGGCTGGAGTAATGTTACCCCGGCCCCACCCGAGGAAAATTTTACTTTCCGGGAAAACCGTCAGAGCAGGAATTATAAAAGTGTGCTCAGGAATCCACAGGAATCGAGTACTAATTATTGGCGCAAAAAAAATTGTTAATGTCAAATTGGGGGGGGGGGGGCTGGGGTAACGTACGTAATTTTAAGTTGACCTTGAACTTGATAGAAGTATAAACTTTGAACTTTTAATTTTATTTCATCATTGTCCAAGTACAAAAATTGTATCTAGAATCATATATAGGAATATTTAATTTTTAAAATAATTTTTTATATAAATTTATTTTATAACCTTCTTATCTGATATCGCGTCTCGTATATTAGAATAATCTTTTACGGAGTATGGGCATTTAATGTCTATAATTGCTGAATCACTTATTAAACCATCTGAAAAATAAACAAATATAATATATTACCTAAGTAATACCTACTATATGCAAAACTAATTATGTATAAGTCACTGCATAGTAATTATATTATAATTTCATATTTACCTGGTGTAGCTGCAAGATAAGGAATATCTTCATCTACAAATAAACCACAGTTTTGTACTTTGTGGTTGGTTAAGTTTTCAAAACTAATTTTGGCTAACGGTTCCATTAGTTTGCCATGTTCCATAGCCTTACACGTAGTATTTTGATATAGAATGTCATAGACAGTAGCCTTGCATGATGTATTTTTCCTCATTCTACATATTCTACCGAAATTTGACGCTGTCAAGCGATTTCGACGTTCAACATGCCATAAAGTTGAATTAGACTGATCTTGGGTATTAAATTCTAATTTTTTCCGAGCTTCAACCGACATTAATAATGAACTTATAAAATCAGATTTTTTTTTTCTAGTTCTTCATTAATCATGACATTTTCCAAGGGCTCTGCTAAACCATAGTTTTCGTCAGGACCTGTAGATATTTTTGCTCGTATTTTTGTTTTGTTTACCTTACTGGTGGAAAATTGTAATTTTCTTTTACGGTTGTTAAGTAGCCTTCTCTGTTTAAAACCTAAATATTTTTTACCTACACATCCTAAACAGACCAAAACCATATTTAATTTTGTATAAAATACAAATTAAACTATATTATTATTTTTTATGTACCTGGACTTTTATTTGTAATTTTTTTATGAACATTTCTTATAATATACTTCCCAGAAGTATTAAAAGATACAACGGCAGCCTCAACGCGATTGTTATAGGAATTTTTCTGGGAAAAATTGATTCGCTTTCCAGCTAAATGTTTATTTATTACGCTGTTGAATTGCTCGCAGATATTGTTATCAACATCTAACAATAAACTTGGTGCATTATCAATGATTCTAGAATATATTTGATTAATTTCGCAAAGCAACCCACACTCTTCAGCTTCTAGTACAAGGTTAGTTTGTCCTATTTTTGAACCCTCGCAAAAATAACTAGCACATTTTGTATGTTGACCAAGTATGTGATAAGGCCCATTTGAAAAATCTTCACGTAAGCCTAAATTAGATTAATTATAAGTATAACATCCGAAATAATTACTAAATTAAAATATAATAAAGAAATATTAATCGATTAACCTTTAACTTGTTCGTTGTTGGAATCCCTTAAAGATTTTCTATATTTTACTGCCATAGTTATAGCTGATCTAAATTTGTTTAATTTTACTTGATTATTCAAAAATGTTCTGATATGGATTGGGTACTTTCTATTTTTTACTAGACCAGATAATTTCTGTCCTAAATTTCTCAAAAGATGGTTTCTACATTCTATTTTTTCTACCAAAAATTTAGGACCGTAAGGCATTATTTGTTTCAAACGAGTAGAAACTGAACTGTCACCATCACCTATAATATTATGTTTAAAAAAGCGGGTAAGTGGGTATCGTTTTGCTGTACATTAGGGGGTAGGGTAGACCTCGGACTATGGTAGGTTAAATTTGAATGCAATGATAGGTATCGTTGTATACGAAAAACGATTCTGAACGGAGATGATTTATAGGATATATTATATTTAAATATTGTCATATATTCTATTTTGAAATAAATAGTATAGTTACCATATGTTACTATAGTTACTTTATAGTATCTGTTTATATAATAAAAATGTATTTGGCCAACATACGCAATATGAGCGTATGAAATTTAATTTAAATATTTTAAAAAATATTTTGAAACTTTAACCGTAAATAGATAATCATAATATAAACATTTGGTGAAAATTTTAAGTATTTACAATGATTCGTTTTTGAGTTACAGCAAAATCAAAAAATCGATTTTGTCGAAAAGTGGTTTTTCGTAAAATTGCCGTTTTTTCTGTCACTTTTTTTTTGTTTTTCAATTCTCGATTTTTTTGAAAACTGTAGGAAAATGTTTACTTTTGACCCCCCCCCCCCCCCCCCCCCAAAGTACCAACTAGATGAATTTTCTTATTCAAAGAGGGACTGAAGTAAAAAATCGGAGCATTATTACTACTCCAAAACGTGATGACAGACACAAAAAAAAAAAAATATAATATTATTCATAATGAATTTAAAAACATTTTTTTTTTCTTAACTAAATATAAATAATATAATATAAATTAAATAATAAATACCAATAAGTTTTTTAAATTTAATCCCATGCAATTCAATACTTTTTGAAAAGCCATCAGCAATAGCATCTGCCTCCATCCCAGTTGCTGAACCTTTCCAGTTCAAAAAACATCTGTGTTCGGATGCTATTGTGTTTTTATTTTTGGCACGCTCACACACGACACAGTATCTATTTCTGATTCCAATAAACAGAATTTTCTTGGTATTATAACCTATTATTGTTGCCTAGTTTGAAATTATAAGTAAAAATATTATTAAGTTAAAGATAATACCTAATCTTAAAATGTAAGATATATTATTAATTTCTTACAACACCAGAAAGAGCATCATATTTAGTGTTTGAAGTATGAGAAATATTTCATGAAATATTTCATTTTGAAATATTTCACCAAGTTGTGAAATATTTCAATGTTTTGTGAAATATTGGAATTTTATTAATTATTTCATTTTTATTTTTTAAATATTATTTTGTTTTATATTTTTATTATATATAAATTATAATTATAATTTATATTATTTCATGTGAATCGTTAGCAAGAAAACTATGATCTTTATAATATTATATACCTAAGTACTGGTTTCCTTTTACTGTTTCTTTTTAATATTTATTATGTTTATGTTTTATATGATTATAATACAATATGTAAACATTAAGAAGAAACAATGATCTTCATAAACATAACATATATGATAAACGTTATACCTAAGCGTTTTTTTTTAAATTTATATTCAATTTTTATATTTTTATTTTTATCATGTTTTTTTATGTACAATTATACAAATACATGTCATAAGGATTCTCGATCAAGAAAACTCTGATCTGATTATTAACATATAACTATATAAGTTACCACGTACATGGTACATATACAATATACCTATCTATTCCTTATTTATTTTACATTTTTACATCAAATAATAGGTACAGCAAAAAAATACAATATTATATTATTATACATTAAAACTAAGAAAAAAATGTGTGTTAATGACTAATGAGGTATTTAATTTATTTAGATTAATTATTTAATATTTTACAAGACAAAACTACAAAAATAATGATAATTGAAATATTTCACACATTTTGAAATATTTCATGAAATATTTCATTTTTTTAAATTTCATGAAATTTTCAAACACTAATCATATTTCGTTTTATAGCTTCTTTTACACCAAGCTCCATCAGCTACAACTGTCACCATTGGAATACCATCACTATCAATATTACCTTCTTTTATTGCTATTTTCTTTTCCTCCTCTCCTTAATTAATATATTGTAAAGTTTTATAAGACAATTTTAATTTAATGAAAATTAATTTTGTACTACAAACAAACCAGTTAAACGTATTTCATCCCATGATGTTTCTTGTATGTATTCAGTTAAATTAGCTTCAGTTTTTATAAATGTAGAATTGGTCATACAAGGGACGTCAATAGATGCCGCAAACTCTGCCAGTTGTGAATAACCAGTACCAACTGCAATAGACCCACTTACGGCTGCTTTATTAATGGCAATGTACTCTGACTGTGATTGAAGCTCAGAACATAAATTAAATTTTGTAGAACACATTTTGCACTCAAAATTCCATTCAGAATAAAAGCCAAGATTTCGTTCAGAAATGCATTGCATATCCATAAACGTACAATCAAATCCACCTTTATGCTTACACTGAAAAATCTGACGAAATATAAAATTGATGTCAACAATTCTTCTACCAACGAATTTTGAAATACTGAAAAAATATTTTAACAACACGTGTTTTATATACAGCTTCGGAGAGTATTTGGAATCTTTGTTTTTTATTAATTAAATATTTTAATCGTACTACAAAACTTACTCATAACTAGTAGAAACAAAAATATCAGATTCCTCATTTTGAACAGTAGTACTACATGATACGTTCAATATTTCTTCATTAAAACTATTAAACAATATGATATTCAATTCCTATACTATATGTTTATGTGCATTACAATAATATTGATTATAATTCTAGTGGTAATCTATAGTAATTTGAAATATTTTAGGATTTTTTGACTTTTTAAAATCTTACTTTCAAATTCTGATCACTCTAGTTAGAATAAAAATTGAGTGCACTTACTCTAATAATTGAGACAATGATTGCTCCGTTGTCAATGGTGTGTCAGCTAAATTTGCCATCGGCTCTTCGACATTACTATTGAGATATAAAATTAATAAAAATAGATTCATGTACATATAGAATATAGTACATACCAAATATATAAAATAGCTTTATGAGTTTATTTTAAAGTTTAAAAAAAATGGTATTCATTTTTAACTTAACTGAGTTAATAAAAACCATTAACTTGCCCAGTCTATTTTAAAATGTTTGATAAGTTTTTAACACGTTTGTAGAATAAGTAATATTCAACTATGGCGATTTTAAATATATAGGTAATTTATGAAAAAATGAATTTAATAGCGATTTTTTCACGATTTTAACGAATTTTGTAAGATTATAATATTTAAACGTTAGGTTAGTTAGATTAGGTTAATCGAGAACTCGCTCTGCTGTATTATAGTAGTTTGAAGAGTAGAATAGCGCGTTTGAAAACTAATGAAACTTTTTCAGTTTTGACCCCCCGAAGTACAATATACATTCACTTTACTATACGAAACCACCCCTTATTTTTAAGATTAAAGAACTTTTACTGCTCCAAAACGTGATGACGGATACAAAAATAAAAACACATCATTGTAAAATAAACACATAAATCACTCCGTTCAGAATCTAAAATACAAAGAAAAATTCTAACATATGCATAACACTAAAATAATCAATACACTTTTTTATGTACTGCACTATTCTGATTTCGTACTGCACTAACAGTGTTGTATTGCACACTATTTTAGACCGTGCTAATAACTTACCCCGAGAAAGAATCGACTAGTTTACCATTTGAGTCATCTGTCACAGTAATACTAATACTATTAGATTGAGACTCAACAGTTTCTTCTGTTTGTTGAATGTCTATTCTATTCAATATAGATTTTCTATAAATTAATTTAAAAAAAATAATTGTATAAATTACATACCTATTTTGTAAAATGTATTCATTTTAAATTGTAATAAAGTTCAATTAGAAAATTACTTACAACCATTGTTTCTTTTTTAGATCTTTCATACGTTGACGTATAGCTTTATTTCCGACTGTCCTTTTTTTAGTACGGAATTTTTTGGGTGACATTTTAATATTTATCACAGAATAAAATACAAAATGAAACAAATTTCAACAAACAATAACAAATTAAAAATAACAATTAAACAATGTTGAATGTTGGCTGTTGAAGCACTAGACATGTAGTATTGTAATGCGCGTCATCCGACGTGTCGCAGCAGTATATTATGTCTATGCCACTCTATGGTAGCTAGTCACCAAAATTAAATTGTTTCATATCAAAGCTATACCTGGAAATTATTACGGGCGCCCGGGCGCGCTGATTACCGATAACCATAGATAGCGCGCGGCGCGGCACGGCCCAGACCCGAGCAAATATAATTGCCGTCTATCGTGGTGGGGGAAATCGTATTCGATGTCGCAACGACCGTAGGACAGCAGCACAGTACAGTAAACAATATTCAATAAAATTGAAATCTTTACGTAAAAACTGTTTTTCGCGGGAAAGAACCACGAAAGCTACAATCATAACTAAGTTACGAAATTTTCACACTGCAAACAAGAGAACTTTGTCTATGCAATGTCGTTTTTATTTTTTCGATATCACTTCTACAAAAAAAGTTATTCAAATCTGAAAAACACAAAAATAATGATTTTTAAAACAATAAAAACTTTTTTTTTTAGAAGTGATATCGAAAAATTAAAAACGAGGTTGCACAGTCCATGTTTTCCTTATTATTTGGTGAAAATTTCATTTCTTAATTATGACTGTAGCCGTCCCGGTTCTTTCCCGCGCGAAACTGTTTTTACGGACAAATTTATAAATGTGTAGCATCCTCTAAAGTAAATCAAAGACTATTTATTTATTACCTAATAAGATCCTCCAGGAATCAATCTTAAAATAATATAGTTGTTTCCTCATCGAAGACGAACTTACAAACCCGCAACGGATATAACCGAAAAGGGAATACAACACTATCCGACTTTGTCAATTTGCGACGGCCGGGTCACGTCATCAGGTACTGCGTCGGATCGCGGACAACGTTCACTACTGTCACCAAAAAAGCAAAAAAAAGTAATAAATTACGTTAAAAAATTTTTTTTAAATTTCGGGCGTCCATGCAAAGTGGGTACTAATCAATAAAATATATTAGTTTTTATCTTTAAATTTAAATACAAAGTTCTTCGTAAATATACCTTTTATTTCTGATAATATTTTCTATACATAACTATTCAAACTTATAATCTTTATAAACTTAAATGTTTAATTAAGCACACAAATTGTGCAGTAATTTAATGTACTGTAGGTATACTACTATATAGGTACAGCATTGTTCATCGACAATGTTAGTATGTATATTTATTATTCATCAACTAAGCACACAAATTGTTTAAGATAGTTGCTATGAGTATATCCTATATTGGTGGTTAAATATTTAATTAAACACACAACCAGGTTGGTCTAATTTACTGAATTGGGGCCATAGTGATGGGCAAACAAAGACCGAATGGGCTGATACTCCACAAGGGCCATTATAATACCCCCTTACAACTTCCTACCAAACTCCAAGATGACACGTCGAATTTCAGCTCCAAGTTAAAAGGACGCTACACCCGCATATTGTGTTGTCTCCGTCTTACAATTAATGTACAACATAGCAAAAAACTGTTTTGCCCGGGAAAGAACCGAGAAGGCTACAATCATAACTAAGAAACGAGATTTTCACCACATAAAAGGAGAACTTTGGCTGTGCAACGTTGTTTTTATTTTTTTGAAAGCATTTATATGAAAAAAGTTTTTCAAGTTTGAAACACATACAATAATGGTTTTTGAAACAGGAAGAACTTTTTTTTATATAAGTGATATCAAACAATTAAAAACAATTTTACACAGCCAAAGTTCTCCTTTTTATGTGGTGAAAATCTCGTTTCTTAGATATGACTGAACCTTCTTGGTTCTTTCCCGCGCAAAACAGATTTGCTATGTTGTGCATTTGTAAGACTGAGAAAACGCATAGCGTCCTCTTAACTGTTGCAGAAATATCCCAAACCTAAAAACTTAATAAAGTGTTATGAAATTTTGTACACAGCATGTTGTACCGTATTTAAATACTGTAAAAATGTTGAGCCTCTAACTCGAAAACCCATGCAGTTATAACGCAGTTCAGAAATTTCTTCACATATTATGCAAATCAGTAATACTGTAATAGTACGGGACGGCGCTCACTGCTGAACTGCAAACTCTCAAATCCGTAATACTTTACCAACAGTTATGAAACTTTGTACACGAGTACATGGCACGATTTGTACCGTATCGTGAAAATGTTCATTGTCTACCGTGAAACCCGAAACAATAAATTATAAGTTGTAACGCAGTTCAGTAATATTGCACACATACAAATCGTGCCTACGCGGGACATGATAAGGACCCTGTATGTTTTGTTGCATTACAACATTTCTAGGGCACTTACTAAAATAAAGCAAGGTATTACACCAGACAGTGACTTAGAATTTATAAACATCCCTGAATTTATGATTAAAATTAAAGGCTTGTCATGGCCTAAGGTTAGCCATTTTAGGTTTTTTAAATGTTGAATGTAGCATTTTTTTGTACAACTCAATAATTTTATAATTTATAATATTTTTATAGCATATTTGAAATGCATTCTTATGACAACTGATCAAATATATATTGTAAATATGTTTTTAAGGATATTGAATTATCTGTCTACATAATAATGTGTCTAACAACTCTAACATAACATAGCATGACAATATGTCTATAGGTATAGCACCGTGTTTTACAATATATCAATAAATGCATATCAGTTAATGCTTTTTGTAAATTGTTTGTAACTCAAAGCTAGCTTTAAAAATTAAATATAATAAAAAAGCCAATGCGATGCTCTAGATAATAATCGTACCTATAAATTCTATAAATGGTCCATTAACTCTATTTTTTAAACCAACTGAGCGAAACGTGATCTGCTTGACTTGAAATGTGCTAGTTACGCACTTGTAAGACGGAAGCAACAAATGTCTGTGTAGCATCTTTTTAAGTACAGGGTATAATGTAGGTAGTGTTTGAAAATGTCATAAAATTTAAAATTGTAAAATATTTCAGTACTTTAATACATTTTTTTTTTTTTAAATAAGTTTTATATTTACATTTAATTGTAATAAATTATCTTCATAATGTTATGGTATATTTATACAATTATACCTAACCTTTTGTTCACTTATGTTTTTCTCTCTAATTCTTGAGCATAATAACTGCTGAGCTATAATAATTTAAATATTGGAAGCAAAATAAAAAAGGTGGGTAAGTGGATGTCGCTCTGCTGTACCGTAGGTTACAAGTTGGTCACTTTAATGGATGGTGTTAAATTTGAATTCAATGATGTAATATCATTGTATAAGAAAAACGATTCTGAGCGAAAACGGTCAGACAGCCTATTTACTAATTATATTTGACGATATTTTTGTGAATAAAGTAATTTATATATTTACCTTTTTTACGTGGAACCTTGTTTTGAATTTTAAATCCTTAACTATAAAAGTTTAACTACAAAATAATTATTAAATTTTAAGTTTGATAAATTTTGTCAAAATTCGAACTTTAAATGCTTATAAAAAAAATTATGCCTATGTATTTTTAATAATTTTCAACTGCTATTGTAACTATATATCAGAAGCCTTGCATTCATTTTCACGCTTTTTTAACCTACAAATAAAATTGTATTGATATTTATAAAAAATAAAACTAAAAAACTAAAAAACTGACAATGTCCGTTAACATCTCAAAAAGAGTCAAATTATTTAAAAAAAATGTATGGTGTATAGAAAATGCTAATATTACAAAAATTCATAAAATTCGAAAATTTTTCATGTATCTACAGTTATACGTTTTTGAATAACAATAAAATAACAAAACCACTACATCAGAGCAATCGAGTGAATATCCAATATCGTAAAAATATGAATTTCAAACGCTCATAAAAATTTAATTTGATTTGCTTGTAGACATTTTTTTTTTGATAAAGGTAGACAAACTTATGAGGAATATTGTATTACATTTTCAAATCTTAGATTTAAAAACAAAAATTTTTATGAATTCTCAACTCAAAATAATTTGCTAATTTTTCAAATGTCATTGTAACAATATAGTAGTTGCCTTGTATTAAATTTTCAAGCTTTTTTAACCAACAAATAAAGTTTTATTGACATTCATAGAAAAAAAGACAAATAAAATTATAAACAGAAAATGTTCCTAAACAGTTCAAAACAAATCAAAATATTTTGAAAATTTTATCGTATATAGAAAAAGCAAATATAAACGACCAATGAAAATGTCATGTATATACGTTAATTTGTTTCAAAATTACACCAAAATCGATTTTGTCAAAAACCGATTTTTCGTAGAAATTCCCGTTTTTCCTTAATTTTTATGTTGTTTTTCCCAGCGCTTTTGAAAACTATTGAGAATTTTATAATTTGACCTCCCGAATGCACCAACTAGATTCACTTTCCCATCGAACAATAGATACTGTTCAAGAAAACGATGCAGTTTTACTGCCCCAAACCGTGATAACAGACACAAAAAAAAAATTAAAAAACTACACATCATTGTAAAATCAATACATTCATCGTTCCACTCAGAATCTAAAAAAAGAAATATACTTAACCCTTGGTAGGTATTATACATTTAAAATGGCATTCAACATATGTATATTGGCAAAAAAACATACAAAAATGTTTAAATTACACAAATACACAATATTATACACATAATATAGATACTATAGACTATAGTAATATGTCAACCACAGCACTCATTTTCCATTTATGATTTCCAATTAAAAATATTACAATTATTTTAGAAGCCCTACCAATTTCATTTTTAATATTTTTAGTGAACAGTTAATGTGTTATAATATAATATGAATATGTATATGTAAATTATTTAATCACACAGAGCAAATGTCTAGTAGAAAATAAATTAAAAGAGTCGAAGTTCTGAATACCTATACAACGTACCTGTATTCCGGTATTCGTATATAATATTATATTATTATGCATAACATAAATAGACAATAGATGTCATAAAATAATAAACGATCGAAACGCTACTCGAACTGAAAGCGGTTAAAGGAGAAAAAACGTACGATTTCACGATTTTATAATATTAAATAATTACGGACGACGTTTTCTACCATAAATATACTTCAAATGAAAATGACAGGAGATATTTTTTGTTGTATTTTAGATTTTGTTCCTTACGGTTTAAAGTTCGGAAAATTTTAGCCCTTTTGAGCTATTTATAGACATTTTAATTTTGGGAGTTTTTTTGTTGTAATTCGGTTAAAAACATTCGTAAAAACTTGAAATTTGGGTTGTTTAGTTATATTGTCCATACCTAGACATGGTAAAATTTTCCTAATTATAAATTATAACTATAATTATATAATTTACCTATTTATATAAATCGTTCTTAAGCTGTTCTTAAAACGCTTTGTTTATCACCGTAGAAACGAATAAAATTAAATAAAAAAAATTCCCTCGTCCGCTCAGAATCGTTTTTTATGGAATGCAATCATTGCATTCAAATCGAATACAGTAAAATACTAAAATTACACTATCCTGTCCGTTGCCCGAAGGGATGATAGACAAACATCCACCACCGAAATACACTGACCTACTAAATTTTAGAGTTGGATCCCAAAAAGTGCTGGGTGGTAAAGTCGAAATCCTCTTAATTTTTTTGAAATTCCATATTATCGATCCGTCATAGATTTTTAGTTTCCGGGATATACGGTCCGGATAAATAATTTCCGGGATTATACGTGAATAAAAAATCCGGAAATACATACATTCCGGACAAATACAGTCTTATGTTTTTTTAGATTCCGGTCATACAATACGGTCTGGACAAGTACATTCCAGGTTTATCGGAACGGATGAAGACGTTTCAGAATTAAAATATTCCAGAATTATACGTTTTTTTAGATTCCGGACATAATATACGTTCCGGAATTTATACTTTCGACTGTACATTTTCCAAAATTTATGACCTTCCTAAATAATGTATCAAACCGTTGTGGAGTGGTAGGTAAGCCGGTAACTGGACGGATACCTACGGTATGTCGATTATGTCGATATTGATCCATAATAATTAGGTAATAATATTAATACATACGTATTCAGGTATTGTTTTAATACAATTTTGGATTTTAAGACTATTATATTATTGATAATTGTAAATTGTAATAATCGTTAAAAAAATTGTATGTTCGAAAGTAAATATGTTTATTTTTTTCTAGAATTTTAGGATGTTGTGTTGTATTTATTTATATTTTTGATTAAAAAACTCTCTTGAATTAAAATAATACTCTCGTTATTTTACTAGAATATTACTCATATAATTGAAAATCAAATTTACTTTTTAACTCTAATTAACTATTATGCAGAAGTATAATTAAAATATAAATCCAAATAATTTGAGAGGATTAGATGATGATTAGTTTCTGTTAAACACAATACAAATCTAAATTGATCACGTTTTAATAAAACATGGTATTTAGCATAATATTAAGATAAGACTATGATACTATATATTTTGTCATAAGAATATAACCTTCCAAGCTGCTTGTATGGTTTTTATTCACATAGTATTAATTTTTTTAAGGAAAAAATAAATAATAGATCAACTCTTTTCTGATTGAAATTAATTAATTTGTTTTTGTGTTCTAGATGGAATTTAATTATCTGAAAATGTTCAGTTGTCCACGAGTTATCCATATTCCTGTGAAGTTGTTATTGTCCGCTGAAATACCCTAAACGGTCAACTATATTTTATCACCTTTGACATGTACTATCGAGTGCGTGGGCGTAACCATCTACACTACTATACAAACACACAGTAAACACTCACGAGATCGTAAGACGACGTAACGATATGTCAATTAGGTTGCCAATAATTCGCTCCTTAATAAATAGCCAGCACCGGGTGCCTTCATTAAAAATTACTAATAAAGAAAATCACAATAATGGTACTAAATTTACCAATTTAATTAACTCCAATTGCATATTGTAGTCTTGATGGAGGAATGTAACTTATTTACAATGTGTAGGTACTATAAATTTAATTTTATCTGTGTATAACATAAATAATGTCTAATATAAATTAAATGTCATCTGTGTAAAATAAATATAAAATATAAATTATAATACCATATTGTTTACTACAACAAATAATATATTTAAACATTTAAATTAAATAAAAGTTATAAACAATTTGTTCAGATGCAACTGCCAATTATAACGAACATCAAGTACAATAATATTCCGAAAAAACATAATATGTTATAAACATAACACAACTGCCTTGACACATGCGACGTTTCGCATTAAAAATAAATTCAAAATTCAAAACAACCTAATTAAATTGTGTTCATTTATATTAAAAATTAATCAACAAGAATGATATATTATAATTAAACTTACAGCTTATTGTTTAAATATAATATTTGATTTTTATATTTCTTTGTACTTGTGAAAATGTTTTCTGAATATTAGTACATTATTAAAATATCTAAAACATTAATGTTTATGTGGAAATGTTAAAAAGCTATATTTTGCTTATAATGTTATGAATAGAAACATAATTTTTTTACCATGATAATTTTATCATAATTTTAATGAATCCTTAAAAAATGTTATTATAATATTATTACTAAAATTTTAACATTGTTTGAATATTGAAGAAACATAATTTAGTTGTCAGGTCAATTTACATAAGAAATTTTTAAGACAAAGTACTTTTTTTTTTTTCTGCGTAGTGACTTTTTTTGAAATTAATAATATTAATTATATCTGAGAATAGGTGACACTAATAATAATAAAAAGAGAGTTTTCTTAAAGGTAATTAAGTGGTTTTATTTTACATGGCATAAATACAACAAATAATATAATTGGTTTTTTTTATGATAATTGGGGGCAACATGGCAAATACATTTGTATATAATACAATTTGGGGATTATGAGGATAAATCTGGATATATTTTAACATGACAGCTAATATTATGGTATTTTTGCGTTTAGGCTCCACTGGATACTCGTGCATTGCGCAAAATATGATTCATTTGTATAGTTTTCTGTAAGAAAAAATATTTTAATATTTGTTTGAATACAACGGACCGCGTTGCAAAAAATGGGAAGGTATACGGGAGAGTATACTTGACAACAGGTTAATTGAGTTGTATCCAATGGATTGTACACCCGCCAGGGCACTTATTGTTGTTGTTCAGGTAATTATGGTTGTACTATACGATGGGATCAAAATATATTGGATACGATGAAAAAACGGTCGAAAACGAGGTGCCGGTGTGGTATGCTTCCTCGGGTTGAGACTTGATGGAGCTGGTCAGCGGTCTCGGACAAAATGCATTGAGTATCCGAGTCATGTTTGGCAATACAGACCGTGGGCTGGTTGAAGAATTTTCGTTGGCCGGGAGGACTTTGTACAATAACAGGGAAACAGCCATTTTGCCTTAAAAATAAAAATTCAAAACAACCTAATAAATTGTGAAAATTTATATTCAAAATTAATAAACAAAAATGATATATATTTCATTTTAATTTATTTTGTTTTTCAAATGATTATGATTCGGCCAACATAATATTTGTGTAAAAATAGTATCTATTCTATTGTTTTAAAACGTCCCGAACTCAGTATTTTTCAACCGTTTAAATATAGAAAGATCCAGTCCAGTCTTGGTCATAAATCATAATTAAAATAGGGTGACCATACGTCCTGTTTTATACAGGATTTTCCTTTATTTCAGCTTTGTGTATTGTTGTCCTGACAAACTAATCTCAGGACGCTTTTTGTCCCGTAATTTCAAGTCTGTCCTATATTAATCCCGTTTTTTGCCTTACTGTTAATTTATAATTTTTGAAATTTTTGAAATGACATTATTGAATAGAATAATATAAAAATCTATACTTTTCAATTGTATTTTTGTTTTTACCATTAGTAATTGGATCACATTGTTGTCGACGACGTAAACCGTACGTATAATAGTATATGTATATTTACCGATCGGCGCGACCAGCTCATTATCAAATGTGAGCATATTTCGAAATAAATAAATATTAACAATAGCTCAATTATACCTCTATATGCCGTGCACAAGCGTTATCTTATCGGACAACAAAAAAATAAAATAAATACTTATTAATTTAAAAATATTAATTATTAAATTATTAAAATATAATAATATGATAGTATTGTTGTCCTGTATTTGATTTTTTTAAATATAGTCAGCGGTCACCCTAAATTAAAATGCACTGGTCCGGTCCGGTCCATAAAAATACGGACCAAACAGAGTGAAAATATAATGATAAATAGAAAAATCGTTTTAAAATGTTTCCGAATTGGTACAGTAATATAATTTACATGCAATTATACAATATAAACAATCCATTTCGGAGTTAAGAGGATGTCAACGCACTGTTTGTTTTCTCTCTCTGACCCACGCGCAACATAGACAAAACGTCTTTGCGCAGAACCGTTTTTTCTTTGTTTTTGTAAAATCACCCATTACAAAAAAGATAGAGAATAATATTTTAGAGGGAATGACATATCGGTTTTATATTTTATTGTTATTTGACTTTGTATTCGACTTTCAAAATAAACAAAAAATGTTGTAAATTTAAATTATGTTTAAATTGTTTTGAAACAATATTTAGAAAAATCGATATTTCATTCCCTCAAAAATATTATTCTTTATCTTTTTACTCTAAGATTTCTAAAAAACATAGAAAAAACGATTCTGCGCACATGCATTTTGTCTATGTTGCGCGTGGGCTAGAGAGAGAAAACAAATAGTGCGCTTACATCCTCTAAAGCTACCGGTGGCGTAATTACAAATGTTTTATGGGTGGGTATATAAATTTCCCATACGAAATTGACAAATTCTCCCACGTAATAAATTACGCTGATAGCTATCACCGAATACAATGGAGTATACGCATTGCGATTATAGGCTATAGGTATATATACTAATATTATAATAATATGAGTTATAATTTCATATTTTGGAAATATACAATATATAGTTAGGTACTATGTATAATAATTAGTTAAATTGTTACAACTTATAATGCTTGAACTGCACAAATTCTTTTATTGCACTCGCACACTCATAGTTGCATATATTTCAATATAATATTATCATTTCCGTCGCTATCGTGTGACTATATATGTTACGTACATAACTTAGGTGTCATTGACCCGTGTTTGTGACAAATCATATTATTATGAAATATGACACTTATTCAGTGTCAATTTTTTGTGGTTGGATTTCTCTCATAATTGTTATTTATTATTATACATATTATTATTTTATTAAAAGTGTATAAAAAATCAACACAATAATGTGGCTGAAGTACCTATATTCAGCTGACCGAGTGGCGTAAGATATCATTATTATATATAGGTAATATAGGTGCTGATTTGAAGTGTAATTCCTTTATATATAATATCATACGTATGTGTAGTACAGTTAACGACTCAGATAATTAAGACTATAAAACTTCCAAGACGACTTTCTTGTAATAAATGGGAGTGGATATCAAAACTTAATAATAAGAGACGATTGACCATAATAAATGCGAAAAAGCATATGGATTTGTCAAAATAATTGCTTCAAACCCATGGCTATAGAACATACACACAGAAAAATAAATAAGGGGTTATATTTTTGTGCTTATTGAAAACTCGTAATTATATATTATCTAAAACAATAGGATAATGTAACAAACAAATCCATATAGTCTAATCTAATTAATCATATTTTGTTTGCATATTCGTCTGGAAAAAAAAATAAGAAATCGTATCGGTATCACGACTAAACGACTACAGCCCGCATTGAACTCCGTTGTAAAGTTGTTCAATATTTTAATCTTAAACTTTTAAAATAGGTCTAAAAAAGACAATTTCTAGATTTTTTTTTAAAAACAATTTTACATTATTATTTAAAATAAATAAAAAATCCGGAGTTCAATGCGGGCTGTAGAATATAATATTATAATACATACCGTATACCCCCTACTAAATTGGTATTTGACAGTAGATTAGTGAAAAGTATTACAATTGAGGTGGCAAATAAAACATAAAATATAATTTTCAAATTTTATAATGAATAATTGCCGAAAATTCAGTAAAGTGGCACTGGGTCCAAATTCAATTGAAATAGAGATCATCGCCGCTTTTTCAAAATCAGTTGTATCTAATATAAACAATCATTAAACAATATACGAGTGACAATAAAGACAAACGTGATGTTATCGGAATCGTCCAATGTTACACTATTAGTACATTAATACCAATGTTACACTATATTAGTAAAAATAACAACAAAAAAAAATTGAATGATTAATAGGTCTATGCTTCGAAATGTAGTTGCCACAAATTTACAAGTGTCTACTCGTATAATGTATTGTACTATTGTGTAATTTGTCATATCTCATAGCTCGTAATAATAATAATAATTAGGTAATAATTAATATCTTTATAAATTATTTGGCGTACAAATTAACACATTATAATATACTAACAAGATAATATGTCGTTGCACTGCACACTACAAAAATATTAAAAAATATTAACAACTAAGCAAAGAACCGTGACGCTCATGCATATCACATACATATCACATTTCCATAGACATGTTTATTGTTTACTTATATGTCTATGATTAGTACTATTATTACCTATTATTAACATTATTAATTTTATATTCCTATCATGAACTAAGAAGAAATATATACTTCTTAGTTCATGATTCCCAATTTTTTGTTATACATTATCATAATGATTGTAATGTTGTCGTATATTGTAACAGGGCCTTGCCCGTTTAATACTTAATAAATAAATATATATATATATTATAATATGATATATAAATATAAATAATATCATAAATCAATAATTTTGGGTGTCGTGAGAGAGGAGGTATTTCGTAAGATAATAACTGCGGTCTACGTCTATACGTTGGTCTTATAAATAAATCTATATTAAATATCATACCAACGCCAAAAAATAAAAACCTAAGTTTGTATGTATCTTGACAACTACGCCAATTGTTGTGGGGCTTTTTATAATTTTGTCCTACTTTACTTCAATAGCTGATATATGATTTATACCGGACCACCGAACGATTTTTTTCGATCGTAACGACCTCGTTTATATTAAGATATTTATATTACCTAATAACTTTTGGTGAGAAGCTAATAAAAATAAAATTATTATACGTTAAGGCGCCTCTTCGTGGCTTATTAAAACAATATTTAGACAATTTATAATCTTGTCTGCATCGCCTGTAATCTTTGTGTTAGTCATAAATGATTATTAGTGTGAGTGCGGTTCTATATGTGTAAAACATAAAATTATTATTTCGAAGAAATTCGAAATCGTATCAATAACAATAGATTTCATATTTATCGTCTGCGGGCGAACGGCCACGACTATGTTCCATAGCACACGTACGCGCGTGCACAAGTCAACGAAAGCATTCTCGAAAAATATTTTTGTTCACTGGCGACAGTGAATAATGTTAATAAGCTGACAAAAAATGTACATACTTCTAGTAATCCAATTTCAATTGTGAAAAAATATTTGAATTCGTCAGCCTCTTTTCTGTGATTTGTAGGAAACAGATTTTGGACTTTTGGATAGTTTACGTATTACGGTTCCAAATTACTTTTCTTAATTTCTCAAAATTAACTTGCACTTTAATGTCTTTAAAGTACTAATAAGACAAAAAAATTTAAAAGTTTTTCCTACAAAACATAGAAAAGAGGCTAACGAGTTTAAATCAGTATTAAAAATTAAAATTGAACTACTAGAAGTATCAGTATGTTTATTTTTCACCAGCTTAGAGTTCTAAATGCATGAAAAATTCAATCGTTTAGAGCCGCATCGACTCTTATAGTGGCTATATAGTAGGGGCAAACTTTAGACAGCTATATCATCTCGTCCCCCGTGGCCACTGTGTCAGTCGTAATAACTCGTAAATTATTATTAATGATTATTTTTGTGAGTGTGGATTCCTTACCCATACTGCAGTTGTGGGTGGACGAAGCGACTACATTATAATATTATAGAACACGACACACGTACACACATCTAAAGCGGCACATGTCATCGAAAATATTTTTGTACTTACGTGAGTACGCGGCAATGAATTATGCTAATAAGCTGGCAAAAAATCAACAGTTTTAGTCTAATTTTAAATTTGAAAAAAAATTGAATTCATTAACTTCTGTTCTAGTTTTTATGTTTGGTAGGTAAAGGAGATAGATTTACGATATTTTTGAAAGTTTATGTACTGCAGTTCCAAAAGAAATTACCTACATAACTTATAAAAATGAATATCTATATGTAGGTACTAGGTATAGGTACTTTAAAGGGCCAATGAGATAAAACATTTAAAAGTTTCCCTACAAAGAAAAGAGGCAAACATAATATTCAAATAATTAGTATTCAAAATTAAAATTGGAATACTAGAATACCTAGTATGTTTATTTTTTTGTCAGCTCATATAGGTCTAAATGCATGAAAAATCCAATAGCTTAGAGCCGCCATCCCCCCTAAAAATATTTAAGATATATCATATAATATGTAGGTAGTCATTATTTTTTTTATAAGGATTTAATGTTCAAATCTCATATAGACAAAACTCATCAAAATCTCAAAATTATGCAAACTTTTTTAGTTCAAGAATAACAAGATTTTTAAGTTAACTATACATGTATAATATATACTATAATACTTGTACTAAATTATATGGTTGACAGGGTTGTTATGTTTAAAACATAAATTAAAAATATTTGTTTTAAACGTTTTGTTAATCATTTAAATCAGTGTACAATTCAAGGACATTTTCTATAAATATCAATAAAATGTTATTTGTTGGGTTAAAAAGCTTGACATTTTAATACAAGGCTCCTACTATATAGTTACAATGACGTTTAGAAAATATTAAAAATCCTTAGTCACAGTTTTTATTTATAAGCATTTAAAGTTCAAATATTGACAAAATACGAAAAAATCACGAAAATTAGTTGAGAACTCATAAAAATTTTTATTTTTAAATCTAAGATTTGAAAATGTAATACAAGATTATCCATAAGTTTGTCTACCTTTATCAAAAAAAAAATGTCTACACGAAAATTAAATTAAATTTTTATGAGCGTTTGAAATTCATATTTTTACAACATTTGATATTCACTCGATTTCTCGTGTAACGATTTTCTTATTTTGTTGTAATTAAAAAATAAATTACTGTAGATACTTGAAAATTTCACTGAATGTTTATATTAGCATTTTCTATACACGATAAAATTTTGAAAATAATTTGACTCTTTTTGAGCTGTTTACGGACATTGTCAGTTTTCAATTTTTTTAGTTTTTTTTCTATAAATATCAATACAATTTTATTAGTTTGGTAAAAAAGCGTGACAATTTAATGCAAGGCTCCTGATATAATGTTACAATAGCAGTTGAAAAATATTAAAAATACATAAGCACAATTTTTTTTATAAGCATTTAAAGTTCAAATTTTGACAAAATTTATCAAACTTAAAATTTAATAATTATTTTGTGGTTAAAAATTTATAAAATTTTCAATTTTTGTAGCTAAGGATTGAAAATTTAAAACAAGGTTCCACGTAAATAAGTAAATATATAAATTACTTTATTCACAGTTATATCATCAATTAATGTACTTGGTAATATCATAGGCTGCCCGACCGTTTTCGCTCAGAATCGTTTTTCTTATACAATGATATTATATCATTGAATTCAAATTTAATACCATACATTACAGTGACCCACTTGTAACCTACTGTACAGCAGAGCGACTTCCATTTACCCACCTTTTTTTTTTGTTTATTTTGAAAAATGAAAAAATACACTAACTCTGATGGTTGACAATTTGACATTACTATATGACCTATGTTTATAGTTACAAATATTTTAAAATTGATTATAGTTAGTTACTCTTCAATATTTTTATACCAACCATTTTATATGGTTAAATTGTTTTGAGTGTTATGTATACAATTATAACGGTCGCTACGTGCGATTATCAAAAAATGTTAAGATAATTCTTAATAATTTCGTAAGTTAATACGGATATACCACGATAGAAGTTATTAATATAAAATAGATTACACTATAACCAGAAACACGCAGTGCTTAAAGCATAATATAGGAAAGTGGATTGTAGATTAGATATAATTATATACAAATCTCGATGAGTAACCTCAGGGCCAGCGACGAGAAAAAGGTCTGCCTTGAACCCTTACCCGACCCGGCAGGAAGTCACAACAAAACCTAATATAAAGTATAATCAGATATAATTTTAAAAGCGTATAAAAGTTATAAAAATGACTTGGAAGTTAGCATTGACTTTTTAAAAGGAATATAGAGCATAATAAATTGTACATGATTTTAAAATTCCAATATTTTTCAGTAGGTCAATTATCTATAATATATCTATATCATAAATTCGTAATTATAATTCTAGAGTCCAATCTTAAACATGGTAGGTATTGTTAGGAACCACTGCTAATCATGTAATACTATAGTAATGTAATGCTATAATATGTATAATGTATAGTACACCTATATGGCTATATATTAAGCGTTATTTATTATAATATATAATTATGCATTTATGCGCAATAACTCCATGAACTAATCGCCCAGCGAGGACGGGAATGTGCTGACACAACCCTTCTGGTATATACACAGACAGAACCCGTCACCGGGTCACCGACCCGTATCCCCCGCTAGACGAGCAGAGCAGTACTGTGTTGACTATCATCAATAAATTAGACAGAACATCATATAAAACCGAACGTCGAAGTTAACAGACGTTAACTTTCCGAAATCTTTCTTTAATAAAATTATCTTTTCCTTAAGTGGTGTAATCTTTTCACATAAAAGGACCGTTCTAAAACGTTATCAACATTTGAGTGCTGAAATTAAGAAGGTACGAGCTCAACAGTATTAATCCAGGTATTAACATTTATGAGATAGAATAATTCTATCTATCTATTCTATTCTATCTAATAATTCTAATAATTATTATTTTGTGTTAAATTTATTTAAGTTAATATTAATAAAATAATGTATTGATGTTTAGGTACAATCTTTATATAATTGTTTTGGTAAAAAATATATGCTTTTTGGCGATTAAATAGATACAAAATTAAAATAAATATAATAATATAAGATATTAATCGATCAGAAATATTGTGCAGATAGGAACTCGCAAGCAGATTGCCTGGATGGCTTAAAAGTAACAACCAAAAATGTTCAAGTACTTTTAAGTCCGATTTTTTGTACCTATAGGTATGCAACGTAAATATCATAAAATATAATATTGTCCCCCCGATCCACCGCTTATCCAGCCCACTACTGATCATACTACGGCAACATTCACTCTCAATCACGATATCATATTATTAAAATTAAAGCACGTTATTACTAATTTCTAGTCGCGTAACAATGATTTATACAAATAATAAGGTATCAACAAAAAATTTGTGATATTCCAATAAAAAGACTCCGCCAAACTCCGTGTAAAAAAAAACGCTAAGTAGGTATACAAAATCGGCTTTAAAAGTTGTCATATTTATAGTTAAGTCTTTGAACTCTAGATATAATTTATGTTAAAATAATCTGCTGAATAATATTGAACTTAGCTTGGTGACGTAAGTTAAAAATTTCAAAATACTATTGCATAATGAGTACATAATATACTCGCTATAGGTAGGTATACTATCATTGAAAAATGTACAGTGTATATTACTATAACCAAGTCTTTTATAGTCACCAAGCTAAATTAAATTATTTAGCAGACTATTTTAACATAAATGATATCTACAGTTCAAAGACTTAGCTATAAAATTATAATACAAATTTTAAAGCCATTTTTTTTCTCACATGGAGTTTAGCGGAGTGTTTTTGTTGCAGGGATATACAAGATATATTGAATTTTAAATCACACCATCGTGTTAAGCACATAAATATACTTAGGATTATGAAAAACAAAATTCTGAAATAATATCGTAAGTTATTAAAATTATTATGTAAATCAAACTACTTTTACACGTAAAACATGGGCGGTTGCTCACTTGTCCGCTCTATGACTTATCTGGATAAATAATAATTTTTTTGACTTCGGATTTTTACAAAAATATTTTTATTATTTCTACCACAATAATACATCAGTAAACTTAAAATTAAAAAAAAAATGTTGTGTTGTAACTTTAAAAGAGGGCGGAATTTTCAAAATACTGATAATATAATATTGTTAGGGGCGGCAAAATTTGGTTTTGCCTAGTTCACTATTTTCGCCTGAGCTGGCCCTATGTATGTTTGTCCACTCTATTTCTCGAGAACGAGCTAAACGTACAGAAATAAACAAAATATAATAATCTGAATCAGGATAAGCTCTAATTTATTGTGCATGACGAAGAGCTTTTTCAAAAATTTGGTTGGTCGCCGCCGCAGCTCATTACGCGCGACGTGTATCATACACGGAGGCGGCGGCGCGGGGTTCGTATAACATCGTCTGAATGACAGTCTAGTATTTGACTCATATTGACTGTAGACTGTTTAATGTTCATTTAGTAGTCCAAAACTCCAAAGTAAACAGTCACTTTATCTAAAAATTAGATTTACAAATAAATTGGTAATTTTGAATATTTCCAAAAACAATTTAATACAAAATATATACAATTTCTAATTTAAAATTGTCAGTTTATATAAAAAAAAAAATGTAATGTTCTAGATACTACTCTATAGTAGATACCTACTTGTAACGCAAAATTCTTATAATATATAAAAAAAAATGTTAAATTATAGATTAGAACAAAAGTTATTTCATTTGTCAGGTTTTGCTGTTACATTCTATATAATAAATTATGTTATACCTAACTTATAAAGTATGATGTGATTTAAACATTATTTTTACAATAAGTTGTAATATATTATTATTAAATTTAAATTTAAAATTAATTTAATTAATTCAACAAAAAAAAAAATGATTACTTTCAATACCACGCTTGGGAAATATACGAGTATTTATATTATATTGATACAATTATAACTGTTAGGTACCTAGTAAGATACCATTCCCTCCTATGTAGAATCTAAGACCTACGTTACCTACTTAGATATACCAAATTATAACACGTTTAATATAATTGGTTATGAGTTTATGACTTCAGACTAATTAATATTATATACTTTATATACCTATATAATATTATAATTTATAATATTATAAAGTGTCCATTTTTCTACTTTTAATGTTCTACCATATAAAGTAATGCTATAATAGAACCATAGTGCAATAGGAACCTAGTTGTAAAAGGTACCTATATAAAGGTACTATGTAAATGTCATAATGTAGTTGACTCATGAGTGATTTGCTTAGAAATAAGATATAGGCCACTTAAATCATGTTTTAAGTAATTTTATTTTACAATTTAAAAATAAAAAGCTTATTGTTAAATAGGTAATAAAAATGTAAAAACCACGATAGAAACAAAATTTAAAAATATGTAATTGTTCCTGTCATTCTGTCTCTGGCATAAAATTGAAATTAAATAAACTGCACCTTTTCGCATCAAATGAAATCACAACAAAAAATATATTTAGAAATGTAAGAATATTCATTGAAAAACCAATTTTAATAAAAATTACACAATGTATTATAAAAATTATAAAAAATATCCTATTATAAAAAAATGTCATAAATATGAAGTTAAGAACAAAAATAAATAAACTTTTAACAAAACATACACAATTAAATATTATACCGGGTAATTCTTTTATCATTTAACACTCATTATTTTAAAAATTATAAATGTTTTTGAAAAAAGAATAATTTTTAACTATGACAACATACAGTTTTATTTTCATATTCCAAAGCAGAAGTATTTGAATACACACAGGGATGGGCAAGATACTTAAAAATCGATACTAGATACTAGTACTTGGATTTGGAGTATCGAGGTACTAGATACTCGATACCTACATTTTACGTATTTAGATACTTAATACTCGATACATTTGAAAAAATTAGTCAAAGCCTATGACGCATAGGATTTTTTTTAAATTTTATTTATACACAATTAGGTAGGTTATGGATCTAGACAAATGCATTTAACTTTAAAATTCCAAATATTAGTATAAATATATTATAATAAGTCAATCGTTAAATTAAATAAATAAATAATGATAAAAATAAATTATAGATAGGTATCATATCATATTCTTAAAGACGTAAAGTCCCATTCAACGTGTATGTGTGATGCGTCCCAGTACACAGATATAACTTAATATGACTAATAGGTTGAAAAATAATTTCGTACAAGTTGTACTGCAATTAAATTATGGATTTATAAATTTAAATTGACCGTGCATATTATTTTACACATATTATAGTATTATATTAAAACATAGTCAAACAGTCACGGTTGGTAAATAGGCCAGTAAAAATTAATAAAAAATTAATTTTTTAAAGTATCGAGTATTTTTTAACAAAATTATTTTGTGAAATACTCGATACATATTCTAAAAATGTATCTCGATACAAGATACTCGATACTTCATATAATTGTATCGAGATACAAGATACGTATCTTAGATACTGCCCAACCCATGATACACAAAATAGAATTTAGGACGAGTAGATTATGAGTTATTAGTTACAAGTATTTTAAGTTTTGAAGTGCACACAAGAGTAGAACGAGGTTACCCCACATTATTTTGGTCCAATACACCGCTTATCTCAACTTTAAAACTTTTTATGAGCCAACAATTGGTTCATAATAAAATAATCACCTAGTGTATATTTATCAAAGGTAAAAATTAAATAACGGTATTATCAGAATGACTGTGCGGATTTTATTATACATCCATATTTAAACATATATTTCAATTAATTTATAATTTGTAATAATATAATAATTTATTATGATCATCTTTATATCAATAAGTAATCTATAAACATTTAAAATTAAAATGATTTCAAAGTAGTGTATTTGTATACATTTAATTAAGCAATACAACTATCTACCTATAATCAATTTGTTTATTAGAGATTATTTAAAATTGTAATAAAAAGTTAAAAGAAATAAAATTTGACTATTATTCTGTTATGAATGTTTATGAGACTTATCATAATTCAACTGTAAATAGATTAAATAAAATATATAAGTACTTAATAATATTGCTATCACATTTTTCCTTTATTAATGCCTCAAAGATAAAATTGTTTAAAATCAGAGGAGCATTTGACTTTATGGTGTGGTGGAAATTAAAAGGGCATTAACCATATTTATGAGTATTTTGAAATTTTATTTTTTATAAAGCTGTATAACTTCAGATCGCAGGGATGATTATTTACCTGAATTATACAACTACAAATCCCCATATATCTCATCTACTCAATTGAATAATTTATTCAATGCAAGACTACATTTAAAATATATTTTTTTTTTTTTTTTATTATTGAACTTAAGCTCGGCAACTATGGCCATTAGCTGTTGTAGGGGTTATGAACTGTGGTAGGAGTAAGGTTGGTATGGTAGGTTGATTTTACGATTGTTTTAACGGTTGTTACGGTAGGTAGCAAACACGTGTATGTGTGACAAGGTTTTTAACTACTGGTGGTCACCCATCCGGGAGCTAGTAGCTGTGGCCGTTACTTACTCCAAGTCGCATTCCGCGACTGGTAGCAGCCAACGCGCCACGCCAAGCCACAATATTGAAATATATATTGTAACTAATTAAGTTAAATTATAAATTTATTACTCACTAAGTCAAATTAAATTAAATTATAAATATTTTTAACAAAATATATTAACTGCTTACTTTTTATTTGAGATGTGTAGGAACATGTTGGTATTTATAGGTATTCCATAACATTAATGTCCATTACAACACATTTATTGAGTTTAGTATTAGGGCTAAGAACTGCACTTCCTAAAATAAACAAAAATTGAAAAATATACATAACTATTAAATAAAATAATATACTTAAATTAAATTGAGATTAATAAGGAAAATCTTAGTACGTTAAGACTCTTTAGAGACTGATCATCATGCAATTATTTAATATCTGTCTCAATACATTGACCTGAATTTGGAATTTATTTTGTAGTCTAAAAATATATTAGGTATACAGTTCAAACTAATGCTACATTACCTACCACTGGTATATTTTAAAATCATTTATTAAAATTTAATCGTGTATCCAGCCCAAAAACATATTTATTTAAAAAAAAAACTATTATAAGTAATTTGAATAAGAATGAATATTATATTTCAAAAATAAAAATATAACAAAAAGTAGAAAAGTAATCGTATTCCTCATTAATATGTAGTTGATTAAAATCGACCTGATAAAATATTTTATTAATACACACAATAAATCATTTTCTAACACATTACACATCATGAATTACTTACATAAACATTTAATGAAGACAATTTGTTCAATTACTAGTATATTACATGCTTCAGTATACTTTGGTATTTGAATCCAACATTTTTTTTTAGAATTTTTAATCAACTGTTTTTATTGGTTTGGAAGCTTATTGCAGTACAAGGTTGTGTTGAATTCTATATTGACGCCGTAAAATAAACAGATTCTTAAATTATAATGGATTATATAATAATTTTTTTAGCATCGCAGCATTAAATTTAAAACGACCATCCTATTATTAATTTTGGAAGCTACTAATTGTTGTCAGCTAGTAGCGAGGCTGGGCGAGTTTATGATTTTTTTTAACTCAGTCAAATTAATATGCACCAATAACAAAAAATTAATTTAACTATAGGTAAACTCAGTTAAGTTAAAAGTTAATACACACTTTTTATTTACTTTTTATTAAGTTAAAAAAAAGTTAATTTGTTTATACAATGCTAGGGTACTTAATTTTTTTCCAACCCAAAACTAAATTAAAGGATATAGTGTTAATACTTCATACAGTATTTCCATAAAAGTTATATAGATTCGAATGATATACATTTTTAACTTTAAACAATTTACGAAACATATTTTTTGACATGAAAACAAAATAGACTGAAATAGTGATATATTATAAAATTAAAAACAAAATAAATTAACTTAACTTACTTCTTAAAATGAAAAATTAACTTGTTGATTTCACGTTAATAAAGAAAGAAATTTAGTAAGTTAACAATTAAGTTAATGAAAAGCCAAAAGTAACTAGTTAATGCCTAGCCTTGACTGCTTCACATATATATTATAATATATAGTGTTGATATATACGTAAGTTAACTACTATGAGTACTAGGTATACTACTATGAGTATCCCATATAAATTATTAAATGTTTAACTAAGCACACAAATTGTACTGTATGTACTGTAGGTATACTACTATATTAACTTTTTGACTCGTTAATGCCTAGCCTTGGCTGCTAGGTTGGCTGTATCTGTTTACATTGCACTTAATGCAAACAGATATAACAAACCTAGCAGCTGACAGCAATTAGTAACTTACTAGCTTACAATATAAACAATAAGATAGCTCTTATTTGTGTATTATAAAATCAGTAATTGCAGTAAAGAACTGAAAAAAATTAAAATTAAGTTATGTTATAGAATTCTACTGTTTAAACAACTTTTAAAATAATAAATTACGCATAATGCTTCTAATAGAACACCTTATTTTTGGTTGTCATACTATTATCGACAAAATTTGAATAAATTAAAATACTATCATAAGGTAATTGTAAAAGTATTGGTATTAATTACAAAAAAAAAATTATATATGATTAATTGAGTAATAGGTTGTAACAATTATTTGTATATTTTAGTTTTTTGTTTTGCTTTTAAAATAAGAGAATATATTTTTCAATCAATGGCTTGATGTATAATAAGCAAATTACATTGACACATGCGAGTAGGTAAGACATCCAGTGATCGCCCTTAACATTATTTAATATAGTTAGGTATTCAAAAGTTACATGATACATTAATTTATTCACTTGAATAATTTACAATTTATGATGTTCATGCACTTATTACATTAATATTTGGAAGTACCTATCATGTTCCTATAATAATCTCATAATTTATTTGTATAGCAAATTAATAGATTTAGCTACCAATCATTGAACAGTATTGTATTTAAATTAAAACATTTGAGTTATAGCTTTTTAAAACCTTAACTACCACCAAACTAACAAATTAAGAATGACAATACTTTGTTTAAGTCCTCATTTCTCAACAATTTAAGATAATTTACTAAAATGCTAATTATAAGTAATTTAAGAAAAATACTAAAACTTTATTATAAAAAAAAAAAATTGTTGTGTTAAGTAAAATGTTTTGACAATTGTTTGTTTGTAGATTTTTAAAATCTTATGTGAAATTATAATATTTTTAATTTACTTAAGGCGCCTGGTGCCGATATCTTTTTGTCCTCAAAAATACACTCTGAGGGAATAACGATACGCCTTGTGGAATCAACCAAATTTCATAATTTTCTTTTTTTAATTGCTAGAGGGAGATATTCTACAGCCCGCATCAATCTCTGTTTTTCAATATTTTATTTTCAAACTATATAATATGTCTAAAAAAATATAAGATAAAAAGTATTTTTTATAAATATGTTAATACAATTATTTGTAATTTAATACAAAATAAGAGATCGATGTGGGCTGTAGGAAGTCTTCTTCTTTCAGATGAAAAATAGTCATCAAAAATCAAAATCCGACAATTCTACAAAGTCTGAGAGTTATAACCGTGAAGTCATTTTTTTCTCGATATAATACATCCTATCAATCCCCCCTAAATAAGTATTGGGTAATAGAATAGTAGAAAAGTATTATAATTGAGGTGGCAACTAAAATATAAAATTTAATTTTCAAATTTTATAGAATTGCGGAAAATTTGAAAACCCTTAATATAACTTATAATTCATAACTATTCATGCATTTATAATAATTAACCTTTAACAGTGACATCTAGATCCTTTTAAATCATGTATGTTTATATTTTATATTGTATTTTGAATCCAAATTAAATGTTTTTTACTTGATATAGGTAAACAGTTAGTGTTTTTTTATATGTTATCAATTTAGCTAATTTTGTGTCGCATGCTATACTGGCACCTTAAACAGAATAATCAGTATAATTATGTTAAGTATAATATTTATGTATTAATAAAAAACACTATAAGACATAATATATATTGTATCTTACCATAATATATAGATTCGGCAATACAGTACAGTATCATATTTGTTTAAAATTAAAATATTGAAGTTATACATTTTTACTGTTTTAACTACTATTTGATTAGCAAACATTGCTTAAAAATATGTTTATTGAAGCCTGAACTATGGAGGCTTAAAAAACAAAGAAACACGTCATTCATTACCTACCTACTCGTCATCGATGTTTTAACTTATATAAATTGTCAAATCTCAATAATGTATTTTTAGATTCTGAGTGAAACGATGAATGTATTGATTTTACAATGATGTGTGTTTTTTTTTTATTTATTTTTTTATTTTTTTATTTTTGTGTCTGTGTACACGATAAGTAGTCGAAATAATGCTTCGATTTTCGACTTCAGTATCTTGTTCGATGGGAAAGTGAATATCGTTGGTGCATTGGGGAGGTCAAAATTTTAATTTCCCAGTAGTTTTCAAAAGCGATGTGAAAAACAAAAGAAAAATTAAGGAAAAACGGGAATTTTTACGCAAAATCGATTTTTAACAAAATCGATTTTGGTTATTGGTGTAACTCTAAAACAAATGACCGTAGATGCATGAAATTTTCACTGATTTATCAAATTTATAATTTATTAATTATTATGTGGTTAAAAATGTATAAAATGTTTAACTTTTATGGCTAAGGATTTAAAATTTAAAACAAGGCTCCACGTAAATAGGTTATATATAAATTACTTTATTCACAATAATATCATCAAATATACTTGGTAATATCATAGGCTAACTGACCGTTTTCGCTCAGAATCGTTTTTCTTATACAATGATATTATATCATTGAATTCAAATTTAACACCATCCATTACAGTGACCCACTTGTAACCTACTGTACAGCAGAGCGACATCCACTTATCCACCTTTTTGATATTATATTTCTTGTATCATGCAGGTTCAGTGTTCATTATCATTTTGTGTGTTGATAATTTATTGATAAGATGAATGAAATATTTTTTTTAGAATTGATAAAGAATATTATAATACTTTGCAATGTTTCGCTCTTCGAACGAATGTTCGTCCAGCCATGACAAGATAGATGGTGCCGTACGAGAAAACAATAATAAAAATACGAAATAAAAACGTGTTGGTGGTTATGTGTGTGTTTGGATACAGACATAAGAGTAGAGAAAAAATAACAAAACAAACGTCGGCTATCGCGATGACGATGATGGTGGGGTGCTCGACGCTCGTAATTACGTTAAGTTACATTTATTTATTAAAATTCACAAATAAACTTATAGGTGCGGAGATAGGAAAACGGGACGATTCTAGTTTAGCAACCTATCGATTTTCAATTTTTTTTTTCTCCCAAATTGTGTGTTTAAGGGTGCTTTCTAAGAATGTAAAAAAAAAAAAAGCCCGGACAAATTTAGTTTTGAAGTTATTGATCGGAAACTTTAAAAACTTCATTTTTTCGGTAAGTAGAAGATTAAGTACTCAATTTAGTTTAAACAGTCTAAACAGCAAGCTTGGCAATTAGCATGTGGGTTACCTGGCTAAATTTTAAATTTGGTCGAGGGATAATTTCGATTTGCCAGTGAGATTTAAATTTGTCCGGGCTTTTTTTTTTTACATTCTTATAAAGCACCTTGAAACACACAATTTGGGGGAAAAAAAATTTGAAAATCGATAGGTTGCTAAACTAGAATTATGCCCGAAACATGTATAGTTTGTCACATTACAACTTTGTTATCATTTCTATCATTTTTGGTAATATAAATGAATAACTAATAACAGCAGTATTGCAATAGGTATATACTATATGTTATAATAATTATATTATAACGTAGGTAACCTAGGTACCTACTTATTTTGTTTAGAAATCGTTTTAGTTCCAAATTCCAAATTTTTTCATGCTTCCAACATCATTATTTTATCCATTATTTGTTGACAATGTGTTGTACAAAATAGGTGTTGACAAATTAGATTTTTACAAACTGTAGGTACCCACCGAATATGAAATTACAGTTACACAAATTTGTTTATTTACCATTCAATCAATTTTATCTGGCCCTTGCTACATTTTCAAACAACTTTTTCAACTTCATACAATCTTAAGGTTATTCTGTAGGTTGGTAAGTAGTAAGTACCTACTACCCATACAGAAATGTCATTGTTCTTAAATAATAAATTCGTTCAATAATCGTATGGCCAGTGGCGTAGAAAGGAATTTTCATTGTGGGGGGGAAGGCTATATATTTAAAGTTTTTAAGGTAAATCACAAGGTAGTGCCCCCGCACTAATATTATATATAAAAAAGTTGGCAAGTTTTCAAGTGGGTAAGTGGCTGAATAGTAGGGAGGTGTCTTCTGTCTAGATAAGTAAATCTAGAAATGCATTGACAATTATAGAAATAAAACTTAAAAAAATTAATATTTCTATTAATAGTTAATTTTAATTTTCTATTTTCAATTTTCATGTACAGAAAATAATAAAATAAAAAAGTTTTGTGAAAATTTCAAGTAGGTACCTACGGTGATTAGTTTTTGAATAGTGAATACAATAAAATAAGAAAATTCCCACGAGATTTTGTTAATTTACGGGTGAATAGGTATAGGTATCCAATGTCTAATAACTTATAAAAAATATTGTTGATTTACGTTCAATTTTTTTTTTTAATCTCCACTAAAAACAACTTATGAGAAACCTTGTATAAGATTTTTAAGTATTTAGCCAAGCAAAAAAATGTTGATAGACAATATTTTTAAAAAAAAAATAATAAATTCAAAATTTTTAAATAGCTAAAAAGAGTCAAAATATTTTGAAAATTGTATTGTCTATCAAAAATGGTAGTATAAACATTCAGTGCAATTTTCATTTATCTACGGTACTGTTTTCTTAGAGTTACACTAAATACCGCTAAATAGATCATGAGTCTCAAAATTTCGATATTGAAAAGTTTGCTTCAGAAAAACAATGTAAAAATTCACCACATAAATGTATTTAAATCATTATTATGGTATTATATATTTAAATTAACAAAACAAAAATTAAATAGGTATAAAATATTTATAATTTAATAATAAATTTAAATTTTCATTTTTTCTTTTTCTTTTTGGCCTCTACATCAACTTGATCGTATGCAGGGTTCTGCGGTGTTAAACGTGTTGGATTACTTTGATCTATAACATACAAATAACAACGATAATCATAAACTAGTAGTCTCGTAAGCAATTTAACAAAATTAATATGGTAATCTAAATATAATAACATCAATAATCTTGAGCTAGACTAATTTTAAGAAATTATTATAGTATTGAAACTAGTCTTTTACCAAAATTTTACAAAAATATTAATCAACACAGGACTAGAAAGTAAGATACATTTTGATTTTGTCGGTTTAAATTTAAATAAATAATTCATTTAAATATTTGGAGTAGGTATGTTTAGGTATCTAATAGCTTTAACTTTAAACCACAATAATACATTTTTAGTTTCACAAAATACCTAATTATCATCAGCAATGTTATAAACAACATGGATTATATGAGTATTAAGTATGGAGGTTCCACTTATAAAATATCACCTCCTGATGACGAATTCAACAACTGATATAGTGTACCTCGGGATTGAGTAAGGCACTATAATATTTCTGTTAGATTTGTTGTTTTGTATGCAATAAGTGAGATGATTGAGTACTCACTTATTGCATACAAAACAACAATTTTGATCAAATACACGGTTACGATGTACTCATTGGTAGGTACTATTGTATTAAATATATTTTATGATATATATATATTGATATAATAGTTATTTATTTTAATATATATATTAATAATAGGTCTTAAAATTGGCTAAATATTTTTAAAATGTCATTGCGTATAGTATAATATCATGAATATTATGTATAATAATAAAAATAGATAAAGGTTTCAAGTCCCCACAGTTAATATTTTTTAATTACAACAATTTAACTAAAATCCTTGTTCTTCGTTTAAATATCTTATCTGGTCCAAATTTGAAACTCTAAATGCTGAACTTTAATATTTTTAGATTTTTGGTTTCATTATGAACTAGAGGGACTTAGAAGGACTTTATATTAAATGTTCAAGCATATTATATATAAAAATTGATAAATTTTGTCAAAATTTAAACAACAAATATTCTTTAAAAAAAAAAAAATAGGTATGTATATACCTATCTTGAATATTTTTAAATATCTTTAATAACCCCTTACGAGGAGAGGAACTTTGTAAATGATTTTCAACTTTTTTTATCATTATAAGGTAATAGAAATAAAACAAAAAAAATCGATAATTGATATCAATAATGTACCTATATTTAACTCATAAATAGTAAAAATATTTTGAAAATTATACAATATACCTATTATATAGGAAATGCTAATGTAACCTTTTGATGAAAATTTTAGATAGGTATTAAAAATTAATTGTATTTGAGTTCCAACTTACAACAAAAAAAGAAAACCGACTTTGTAGAAAACTGATTTTACGTAAAAAATTGCGTTTTTTTAAGATTAAATTATTTTGCTGTAGTATATTATATAAAGTGTATTATATTTTAAATTTCAAGGCAATAAATCTTTTAAAAAAAATGTTTAGTGGAAACTATTTTTGATTCGTAATTTTAATTTAAAAAACCTCCCAATGATTAACGAACAATATAAGATAGCATATTATTATTACGGACTACGCGTATTATAATATTATAATATATATTCTTATTTTATATTCGTATACGAATTTAATTTGGTATTTTGTATTATGTGTAGCCATACGAATCTTTTAACCATACGGATATTTTTTGTACGGATATTTTTTGTAGTTATACTGCCGGCTAACACAGCTATAATAATACAACTTATACAGTTAAAGTGTTGAATCAGTTAGCTTATAACTAGGTAATTTATAAAGTAACTTAAATGTGTAGGTTATGTATATAATTTATATTTTAAAACTAGTTATTTTACACATTCCCTGGCATCACTTCGTTAATGTGTCAAATTGTACAAAATATGTACAATATCGTTATTTTACTGTCCAGCATACCTAAATAAATTAGATAAGACTGACGTCCTTGTAGTCGGTGGCCACAATGTTCATGTACGTTTATCGTGTTAAATAATATTATCGTTGTACATGTATTATCTATTATTCTTAGTAATAGTTTTACAGTCACACGCGTCCAGTTTATAAAATGAAAGAAAAGTTTTATATTAGTGTTAAAAATCATACGGCCGAGAATGTTGTAATGAAATTGTATATAAATAAAATAAATATATTATTATTATAAACAAAAATATTATAGGTACTTAAATTATTATACAGTACATTAAAAATAATAAAATATTATTTTTAATTAATTACAGTATAAATATTATAGTAGTTATGTAGTAGTACCTTAATTATAATATTTTTTAAATAACGTTATTATTGCTGTACCTATATAAAAAATATTAAAATAATAGTATTAATTGATTTCTAAAAAAATGTAAATTACGTAATTGTGATATAGTTATGAAATTATTTTTGTAATAATATTATATTATTGTCATTACACATTTTCTATCGGGGAAAATAATATAATTTAAATAAAACAATTTCAAACTTGATTCTTAAAAAAATTAATTTTTAATCATAATATAAAATATTATATATTATGCCTAGTGGAAATCATGGGTAGTTTCAAGTATTTTAAAATATAAAGAAAAATACACTGATAATAAATTTCAAACACATCACATCATATTATTTTATAACAGAATAAAATATTTAAATATTTGAAAATCATTCACTCAACGTAATTTATTAAATTTCACAAACACATTTACATTTATACAAACTCGCCAATAGAACAGACTATAATAATACTCACTGTTTAATACGATGTCCTCTAGTTGGTTTTGCAAATAGATGTTATCTAGATTATTATCTAAATGTGAAGAAACACGTGCAGAAAAATTTGCACCTTATCCACTAGATTGTCATTAGTTATAGATTTCGGGATGTCTTCAGTTTTCTGAAAATAAAAAATCGTAGGTAATTCATATTTAGGTAATCAAACATGAAACAAATTGTCAATAATTAATATTTTGAATAAAAAATCCCTGGTATAATAAAAAAAAATTCCTAATTTTTCAACAATAATAACACAAAACATAAGAAAGAGATTTTTTGGATTTGGTTTATCATCATTTACCATAATATTACTATATTTAAGTCAAAATGTTTGTAAAATAAAATTATTTTTTTAGTTTATCAATATATGACTGCAATACACTACTTAAGTACTATAATAAATACTTAATAAATTATTAATAATCATTTTTCGGTGACCTTAATGTTATGGTTCTTAATGGTTATTATATTTTTTAATAACTTATTAGAGCGCGGATTTATATGCATTAAAAACCAACCAAATATGCGCTAAATAAATCCTAAATATGCATAAATATATGCACTAAAATGTTAAAATATGCACAAAAAATAAAATTATGCATAATAAAATTAGCAAAAAAATTATCGAACCCTACTATATAAATACTCATCTACTTTTTTTTTTTAGGTAGTTAATCTAAAAGAAAAAAATAGGAATCAATTTATATCAACAATGTATCCTAAAACAAATTATATAATAGTCTTTAAAATCTTTATATTATTATGTATTTTATTACCCCGATTATTGATCTAAGGTCATATTTGGGAAATCCGTTTATCCCTACAAGTATACCTATATTAATATATTAATTTATTTTGTTATTAATCGAAACTATAAAAATATGATATTTGTTTCTTATATTATAATAGGTATTATATATTTTAAAAATGTCTAAAAAAACATCAAAATATGCACTAAAAGTCTAAAAATATGAAATATACTATTAACATTGTAAAATAAACCCTTAAAATAGAAAAATGTCAAAATATGCAAAAATATGTGTTATTAAGTTTCATTTTTTAAATCGTCATGTCATGAAACAAATTGTGTGCTCACTTAGCATATCATACGATCAACCAGAATAAATATGCAAATGCATACAAATCCGTGCTCTACTTATAACTTACTACCTACTTAATTAATACATAAAATATATCATTGTTATAACATGTCTAAAAATTATTAATCTAATTTGGTAGATAATTAAAATTTGTATAATGATTACTTATTTAGGTATCATAAGTAATAAATAGGTAATAACTTATAAGTTAGGCTCGGATTTTAAAGCATAATATGCTCTTTTTTATATACGTATATGATATAGAAATCTAATTTTTATCCATAAATTGGTTTCATGTCATTCTGATTCCAAATAAACCAATTTGTTTTTGCATATTTTGGGTTTTATTATGTAAAAGTGTTTTTTTTTTCATTGCTTTTTTGCATTTATTCCAGATCTGACATTTTAATACGTTTATTATGCTATAATGCTATAGTAATGAAAAAAAATTTAAATTGAGTAAAGAAATGTAAAAACCGTTCGTTTTTTATGTATAAAAACATATTGTCTTCAATCAGTTTCACAAATGCAAATCGTGCAAAACACACGGTATATTATTGTTAATTTTAGATTATGAGCGGAGCGATGAATGTATTGATTTTATAATGATGTATGTTATTTATTTTTTTTATTTGTTTCTGTCATCACCTTTTAGACGGAATGGGACATTTTGGCGTGGCCGTTTTGGCGTGGCCCTTTTAGCGTAGCCGTTTTGGCATGAAGCCATTTTTACGTGAAGCCGTTTTGGCGTATTATAACGGTTATTATATTAACTAATTTACCATTATAAGTATATTTTTTATTTTTATTTTTTGATAGTAATTATTGTTTACGTATTGTTGGAATTTAATGATAAGTTTATATTACTATGCTGTACTTGTGCCCTATGGGTTTTTAACTAAAGTTAAAATTGACCAGTTGACCAGTCAAAACGTATACTATCGATTAGATCGATTATCTACGTTTTGAATGATTTGTACCCGTTGTCGTTTCTTATCTGCCGTGCGATAAGTTTATCATTTCATTATTTCTTGTCCTTTAATATTCCTAGCTAGATACAGCATAAATATTTCACACAAATAGTGAGTTTTTACTTTTTATATACATTTAAATCTTTTATACAAGTAGTGAATTTTATTAAATTATTAAATTAATTAATATTTATTGTTGAAATGGGAATGATTCAAGCTGGAAGATATACATATTTATTTCAATTGGAATCAGGAAGGAGTCCCCCTAAAAAGCTCAAAAAATATATTGATACAGACAAACGTCTTTTAAACATAGTTCAAGAAGCAGATACACGAGACATTTTAACATATTTAAGAGGTGTAGCACATAATATTTCTTTACAATAATAATGTTTTTTTAGTAAGTTTATTAATATGTCAATTGTATTTTTTAAATTTTTTTAATCAACTGAATTTTTTTAAATCGAATAAATAATAATAAATAATTGTATTTTATTTATTTTTATTTTATACTATAAATAACCTGAGAAATTTACGCCAAAACGGCTTAAGTCAAAATGGTTTCATGCCAAAACGGCCACGCCAAAATGTCCTAGATCCCCTTTTAGAACAGTAAAAATGATTAAATTTTCTTCAATAGTATCTTTTCTGATAGGAAAGTGAATCTAGTTGGTACTTTTTTTTTTTGGGGGTGGGGGGGGGGTCAAAAGTAAATACCCAATAGTTTACACAAGTGCAGGGAAAAACCAGGCACGTATCAGGGACCTAGCCTGGGGGGGGGGGGCAATTCATTTGGTTTAGGAATACCTGTCCAAATCCAAATCTATCTCAGTGTAAATCATTATCATGATTTAACTATCACGATACTATCTTAAATCGTAAATACGTAATATTATTATACACATTTATTAAGTAAGTGGATGTCGCTCTGCTGTACAATAGGTTCCAAGTGGGTCAATGTATAATGAATTGTATTTAACTTGAATTCAATGATATAGTATCATTGTATAAGAAAAACGATTCTGAGCGGAGACGGTTTTTCAGTCTGGATATTTTATATTATTATTATTTATTATAGCCTGTAAGTTGAATTGATATTATAATATTATAATAATTTTTTCTTCGTTTCTATAGTGATACACAAAGCATTATAAATTAAAATTGTTAGCGGTTTTTAGTAATTTGTCGGTGGTTTTAAATAATTATTGAGAAAATCGAAAAATTACCTCTCTAAAGTACCATCGTAATCCAATTTGCTAAAAAATAAGAAACAATAGTATGTTAAAATCGAAGCACTGCTTCTGGTAGAAATTTTGTATACAGAATAAAAAAAAAAAAATAAATAAATAAATAAACACCAAACCACTAGCTTCCTCGCTCCGCTCAGAATCTAAAATAGTAGATCATACAATTTTTAAGAATCTTAAAGTTATAAGTGACATACTAAGATGGACTGTAAACGGGATTTAGGGGGGGAGGGGGAATCTCCCCCATCACCCCTTCAAAATATGTGCTTGGGAAAAACAAAATAAAAATTAAGGGAAAACGGGCATTTTTACTCAAAATCGATTTTTGTCGTACCTAACTCCAAAACAAATAAACGTATATTCATGAAATTTCCATCGGTTGCTTATATTAGCATTTTCTATACACGATAAAATTTTTAAAATATTTTGATTTGTTTTGAACTGTTAACGGACATTTTAGTTTCAAAATGTTTAGTTTTTTTTTCTATGAATGTCAATTAAATTCCTAATATTGTAGCCATATTTAAATTGGTAATTTATTTTCTCTATTAGTACCTAAAATAGGTGGTTAGTAAAATAGTTAACGATTAATAATAAATAAATAATACAATTTTCTGGAAAAATATGCGCATAATGTTTTGACATATTGTAGAAACATTGTTGAAAGATCCCGAAGCTTTTATATATTTTTGTGGCTTATAAATTGCAATTCTTTTAACGACTACAAAATAATATATAGTCAATATTATAAACTAAATTATCATTTATCAACCAATTAATATTGACAGCATTTTAGACTTTTCGTTTTTAAATTTATAATATATAAGGTATTAAAAAATATACAGGTGATTTTTTAAGCTAGATTTCCTTGGTTTTTTTGTTATTTACTCAAATTCTTATTTTTACAATTTTTAATTATCCGTTAAGACCATAATATTATTAAATTTCTGACATATTTTGTACCAACTGCTTACTTAAGGAATGTCTTGAGACAATACAAACATCTAATTTTTAAATGAAAACTCCCCTTTTTGCAATTTATTTAGCGGAAATTCTAATGAGTAAAGTTTTTGAGTTATTAAAATGTTTATGCTAAGGATAATAATCCTTAAAAATGGTTTTATAAAAATATAAACTATATGTAATATTAGATAGATGTAGATAAAAATAATTATGTAGTATTTATTGGTATCATTCTTACAGATTATTTATATTGTTAGATCAGTAGTAATAACCAACATTTTAAAATCATCTAAGCCTCCATAGGTATGTATCTACTTAACCCATTATGATATGAATTGGACACTATAATAGTAGGTATATAATTTGTATACTAAGAGCCGTATTATATTCTTGAGAATCGGCTATATGAATACAGCCCTAAGTTACATATAACTTAAGAACTACTTAATCGAATTTTGATTTAGACACATCAAATTTTTAAAAAAAAGTGTGCATTGTCAAAGGATCATCCTTAAGTGGTATAAAAGAATCTAAAATATTCGAAATATGGTCTTTAATTTCAAATGTATATTTAAAAATTCCAAAAATCAGAATTTGAATACATGCATAATTTAAGCGTACAAACAGAGCGAGCATGCTTAAAAAATCATACTATATAATATAGGTAGTATAATAATATTATAGTGTAGGTATACTCAGTACTCACATTCGATTAACTTACGCAGGTATATCGTCAAACACAACTGTTAATTCAATACAATTTGTAGTAGTTGAATCCAATCCACTAATGTCAATTATATGAAACATTTTCTGACACTTGACAGTTGATTGTTGACTAAACTATAATAAATTATATAATTATCCCGTAAATTATAATAGCCAAAATAACGTGATTGTAAAGTTGATACATTTTCTTGGTATAAGTGCTAAAATATAGGTACTGCTAATAATGTACTAATAATGTAATAAATCAAAAAATTAGAACTCGACCGATCTTCATTATTGTGCGATTCTTACGAATTAATGTGGTAGGTACGTAATATTATTTTAACGTTTTATTATTGTGGTGTAGAAAAAAAAACATAAGAAACCACTATATTGTACCTACGCAAAGTTCTTTACCATTTGTGTGATACCTAAATGTGATTATTCGATAAAAAGTTGTAATAAATTACTCCCGATTGCAATCTGGAAGTTTGTTTATAATGCAGGCATACATTATAATATGATATTACCTATATCAATAACGAACTTCACACGTCATATTAATTTAATATTTTGTTTTTTTTTGTCTAAAAGTATTATTAATGGCATAATTCCCAATTAGTTATAGAAACCTTATAGTTATCCGATAACATTTCTAAAAACATATTTAAGAAGACGTTTACTTGAAATCAACTTTCTAACATTTGTTAGTTAATTATTAAAATCAATATATTATCGATATTTTAAAATTAAAAAATTTAATTTTGAAGTATTTAAGCGTCAAAAAAGTGAAAAAGTAATTTTTAATAAACTTTATATCAATTAATTTAAACATGTTTTCAGAATTGTTTCACTAGGACAGTCGGAACAATTGGCAGATGGGTACATTTTTGTAGAAAACACAGGTGAGATTGAATTCCTTAAACATCAGTACCTACATATATATTATTACAAATTACAATGTTAGATGTACTTCATATATTTAAATGATATGCGGGCCGCGTACTTTGTCATGTCTAGATCTGCCTTGTTTTCCTTTTTCAAAGCAGATTCAGAAAAATACAAATAGAAATCGTATTTTTTTTTCAATTCCTCCATTAGCAATTTATTTTTAGTCAAATGCTCCAACTTTACTTTATAATACGATTCCACATAACCCATCATTTTATCTTCGCTCATTTTCAATTCGCCACGAAACCTGTAACGTATAATATTATTTTGTTAATTAGAAGATCGACACTTATGAAAATCGAGTCATAATCATAATATTATCATAACATTACATTATCATTCTATTATAATAATTATTATTATGATAATAATTTATGTTATTGTACAACACATACACAAGTGTATATTTTACACGACACATGTTTATAATATGCATTTGTACTCGTAATATGTTTATACATATAATATTATAGACTAATTTTTGTCTTAATACACTGCTGACTGCTGTGTTTAATATTAATACAAGTTATTGAATTAAAACATACATTTATATGACTAAGATAATATTATAGGTATAACTAAATAGCACAGCTGGATTAAAAACGAGATTTTTAACAGAATGGGTGATTATTTAGACGCGTCTATGTACGATAATGACAGGAAGGCAGGTATAGGTAATCATTTTCGATAACCGATATAGGAACGAGTAACGACAATAATTATCATTTATTATATTTTTATATGTGAGATGTATCTTTATTATTATTATTATTATTACTATCATGATTATTAGAAATTATTTTGTGGTAGCCGGTAGGTATATATATAATATTTATAGGTAGCCAGGTATGTATATGTTCTTTGTTGGGTTTTTTATGGTATTAAAATCTCAGGTCTTATTATAAATTGTGTATTTTACAAAAACAATAATTATTAACAATATTATATTAATAGTTTTAATTTATTCTGTGTTTATATTAAGAAGATATACGTTTTAAGCAGTTAAAAATGATATCAGAAGTCGTAATAGTAGTAAGTTATTATCAGTTTTATCTTTTAACTGTGATAATGGTTTACAGTTATTTAAAAAAAAGGCTCTGCTGAGATATACCCCCATTCCCTCACCACAATCAAAATTATGCCACTGGACAAAATGTTACTATAGTTTTCAATAATTACACAAGTGGGTGCAAAATGGAGATGTACGCTACATTGGAGTCGTGTACCTACCACCTATAGTACCTACAACAGCTACAAACTACTTCAAAACAGTATAGGTATCAGTGAAGATGTAAAAGTTCTTTTAAAATGGGTTATCGAACATGAACATTCACTGCTTAAAAATTTAATGAAAGAACCGATTTATAATATTCTGAACCCTTATTAAAATTAATGGGTGAAATAGTTCAATCAAATGTCACATTCAATGTAACATTGAACGATGTAAATAATTTCATTCGTAGATGTATTTATCGTTCGAAAAAAAAAGCGCATTCACAACTACCTAACCTATTTATTTTTCTAAAAAAATAAAAAATTACAAACATTTAAAAATTATGAGGTTTTGAAGTACCTATATTATATGTATTTAAATTATAATTTTTATAAAATTCCTATACCGTTGTTATTTTGGCTAGCCGCCGGCCGTTACGTATTGGTATGTACACTTTATAACTTTTTGAGGGCAGAATATAAATCTTAGTTTACGCACAATCTATTACCTACGTTGAGAAAATTCAAAATTGCTATTAGAGCTTAAATGGGTATACCCATAGGTACCTAGATTTTTTTCAAATATATTTTGTAATAATATGGGTTAGGTATGTCTACTCAAGTACCTACTGGGGTACCTACGTAGGTTAGGTTATAGTAGTTAGATAATAATATGATAATATGTAAGTGCGAATATTTCATATTTCATACTTAATATTAAAATTGTCTACATTTTACTGAATTATCCATTAGGTGATATGCTTACTCAACAAATTTTTTCTGTATTTCTTCTTTTATTTCACACTTCTGCGTTCTTAACGTATTTATATTTAACGCTAAGCATGATTTTACTTAATTCGTAAAATTTGATTTTTCACTGTTAAAAAAAAAATATATAGGTATATATTATTCGTAAAAAATTCAAACAATATAACAAAAAATATTGTCGAAGTGCATACTATAGGGTTTAAAAAAAAAACTAATTATATTGAATTATAAACATTTTAACCAACCCATAAGTTAACTTTATTTTTGATTAAATTTGAACGGATCTCCTCCATAACTTTGCTTTTAGTTTTACAACGGTGAGTTCTATCACTAATTGGCACAGTGCACAATGCGGTTATTGCATTTAGTACAATATGCCTCAATGTATTTCTGTAACGTAAATAATTATAAAACTGAATTATATTATGACAATATTACAATAAAGTTACGACTCATTATAAGATTTATTTTTAAAACATTTAAAATAAACATAAATTATTATACAAAAAATATACTTAACGAAAAATATTTTCAACATATTTTCAATTAGATTACCTATAATTGGTATTTTTTATTATAATATTTTTGAGAATTGAATTAGTTCTTAAAACAGTTAACGCATTTTTATAAAAAGAAAAAAAATTGTTACATATTATATTTTGGATTAGACGTTTGCCCGTTTGCGTCAAACGTAATTGTACGTGATTTGTGTTTTATTAAAAACAAAGATATATTACAATTCCTTATTCATATATAGGTACTTGTACTTACATCATCGCAATTTGGACATGGGACTTTCGATATAGTGTATTGACCATACTCTTCTTTTTGGTACTCATCTATATAATTATTTCTTAAAATACTCTTAAAACATAATATGAATGAAAAATTAAAACCATACTTATATTAATATAGGTATTAAATATAATAGTATATTTATTTAGTTAATATTTTATACAGGTGCAATTTGTGAGTGGTGGAGAGGGTGTGACTTAATGCTGTATCGCCAAGAGGTATTGAAATGATGTCAATAAATCAATTAATCATCAAATGTAATTATTAACTGCGTGTTAAAATGTTACCTAATTAAGTAACCCCTCCACTACTGGCCATTGTTTTCCATTAAATTGCACACGTACCCTCAGTATACAATAGGTAAGTACAAGCTGGGTATATAATATATATATTATAAAACTTATGATTACTTCATCAAATTGTTCACAAAATAATGTACAATTTAAGTCTTTTTGAAATGTCAGTTACCACTCCACAATCGCATACGAATTGACCTATATAAACAATAAAAAACATGATAAACAAACTTGTACTACCGTTATAAAGTAAATCAAATATAAGTAATTCTATGCATTTTTTGAACTCGAATACAATTAATTGCATTGAAGTATTCTAAATATTATATTTTTTATTCATACAAAAATGCATCCTTCAGTCTTTGATATTATTCATATAATAAGACATAGGTTGTAGGTATAACTATATATTATTATTTGTAACAAAAAAAAAGTTTGTATTCGAAACCATTGCTTCAAAATGTGTTTTTAATATTTCACACGCAAATTAAATAGATCATGACGATCAACTGATGTATTCAAAAAGTTATTTATAGACATAATTCCATAAATAAGAGTTATACTTTTTTATAGAATTATATTATAAGTATCTACTTAATAAAATATGTTCTTTAATGACATATTTATTATCCGTAATAAATAGGTTGTAGGTATGTCCTATGTACTGCAGGTATATTTAGAATACATGATTGATAATATTATATAGAATACTATTCAAAATAAACTGCACCCAATATAACAAAAAGGTGGAAAAGTGGGTATACCGCTCTGCTTTACAGTAGTTGTCGGGCATGTGATTGTAATTATCGTAAGAACTAAGTAATCAAACTAAATAATATAAAAAATAAATGCTAATATAAACATTTGGTGAACATTTCAAGAGTTTATTTGTTTTTGTATTGTAAAATATCAATTGATAAATTGAAAAAAATCGATTGATTGGAATTCGTTAATTTACCATTAAAAAGGTATACTATCGTAAAACTGTTAAATTCAAATAGGTACTCATAACAAATTAATATTACTTTCCGGTAACGTGTTTATTAAGGTTAAGGTTACCTACACTTGTTATCTGTAGGGAATCATCTATTAAATTTTTAAATGTTAGCTACCTATCACCTATGAAAAGAAAATTTTTTATAAATTTCTAACTGAAAAATAATTAACAAATTTTCGGAATTTTTTCAACATTTTAATTTCATATAATCTATACTCCGTCAGCTTACATTAGTGCTACACGAGTTAAAACTATTGCAATTAGGTAGGTACATAATATTAAAATTGTTGACCAAACTTTACATATTATAATCATTGATATTGTATAGGTATATGATGAATATTGTCTTATGTCTTTAATGATTAAAATTTAAAACTATGTATATAATACATATTATAGATAAGCCGATAAGCAGAATATTAAGAACACCTTACCTGTTTTGTCAAAACCCAAATCAATACATTTGTTGCATACGCCATGGAGGCAATTCAATAATTTTGAAGTAGTGTACAAAAGCTTTGTGTAAGTCACATAATATATGTTCAATTCCCAAAGTTGTTTGGCACTCACGGTGAGCTTGCATTTATTTCTGCCAGACTCCATTACAAAGGTACTCTGTAATTAAAAAATTGTATGTTTATTCATTATTGTAATACATTTTGTAGGTACCTGCTAGCATATCATTATTTAATAATATTTATTACAAAAAACTACGTGAACAAGGTGGGATCGGCAGTTATCGTAATTTATGAATAATATAGATTATATAGACAATAGAGTTTGGTATTATAATGGTATTAAAGCCGTACCGATGTAAAATGATGTACAAAATAAATGTAGGTAGGTATCTTATAATTTTTCTTTATAAAAATATTTACATATTCCCTTTTTCACGAACGCCGTTCTTAAATATATATTAAGTTGCAATTATAATGTTCTCGGCACAGTCATCTCGGTCATCACTATATTCTTTCAGCATTATTCATTATTTAGATTACAGACCGCAGTATTGGCCGTTCGGCACGCGGCACGCCCCGCCCTTTTCTCCAGTACCACTACTCACTTCTAACTATTATAATAGTCAATAAATAATAATAATACTATAGTCGGTTTAAGTCGGTACCATCCTATTCAACCCACTTTAACGATTATTTAGCTATCAAATAGCTATCTCATAGGGTATATGAGTTTATCAGTGGCTTCATTTGGGGGCTGCAGAATTTTCCCCTCCCCCATTTGACAATTTCAAAAAATACTGAGAATTTTCAATTTTGACCTCCGGAATGCAATAACTTGATTCACTTTCCTATATCAGAAAAGATGCGTAAGTACTTACTATAGTAAATCGGAGCATTTTTACTACCCTAAAAGTTGACAACAGCAGAAAAAAAACACACACATCATTGTATAAAACCAATATATTTATTGATACGCTTAGAACCTAAAATGTCAAATGTCTATAAATAGCTCAAAAAAATGTTCATGAAAAAATATTGAATTTATATAACGTAATAAATTAACATGTACCTATATACAGTGAGATACTGAGATCAATAGTAAATATTTATAAATTTAAATATAACAACTTTATACGTTTGCGCACCGTTTTGACAATATCCCATATAGAAACATACAATTTGTAGTTAAATCTATAAAGTTTTAATAGTTTTATACAATAATGATTTTTATGTAGGTAATGTTTATAAATTATAAGACATAAATAAAATTAATAAGAATAAATTAATAATATATTTAAATCATGCTAAACTTTTTATTTAAGTTCATGAGTTCTTTACCAAATACTTTTCTGTGATTGATTGGTATACACGGTAAGCTTTTGGTATAGGAGAACAATTATTTTTAGTTCTATACTCTATTTCCCGTAAGTTGACCCACTTTTTTTTTGCGCACGCTGCAAGAGTATGATGGTGAAAACGTTGTGACAATATAGCTCACTTCTGTAGTTATACAGTCTCATGTCGCGAAACACCACGGTGTATACGTAGTGAACTATAATATTGTCACAACATATTCAATACATCATGTACACCGTGTGCGCAAAAATAAAAGTGGGTCAACTTACGGGGAATAGATTATAGCTTAAATAAAAACGAAAAAAACAGAAATTAACTAAAATATCTAGGTTTTTGTTAGTGGCGTGTATCATCATAAATCATAATCATGCAAAGAAATGCAAAAAAGTAAAAATAATTTTTAAAAAACTGGGAATAAGCATATTTTTAAAAAAAAAAACACTTTCAAATTTCATAATTTGTGAATCGAACGGGTTGTAATATTACATACATTTCCATAACACTCTGCTTCATGTTGTGTCAATAACCATAATAATAAGAAAATGATATAAGTGATAAGTCCCGATCCCTGCTAATAAATAATAATCATATTTTATGACTAACACAATATTATATTATACAGATACTTACACGCGAGTGTTCAAATCACCTACTCCATCTTCGTATTGGTATTCTTATAATTGGATGCACAGTAGCGTCATTTTAGTTTTTAATAGAGGAGCAACATTTTTGATCAGCCAAACATAGGTAACTTATAAAACAACAGATGACCGGTTGATTCGCTCGCAAGAACATATTAATAATAATTATGTTTCATTTCATTTCATAAAACACACACACATATAGGTAGGTACTTACCAACTTTCATGCACGTCCACGCATATATGCGTCTATATTATATTCCAACTATTAATTAGTAATTACTAATTTATCGCATTATGACAATAATTGGTTAGAACCAAGTGAACCAACATAATGAAATATTTTCCTAAAAATAAAGGTTTGTTTTTGCGCTATGATATAATGGAAAACCGGACACCGACACATCGGGCTGCTTTTAAAATCAGATAGTGACAAATGCCCACCTTGCCACCTCCAAAAGAACGCTAATGGGGCATATTGGCACGTAAATTGTCTAATCAAACAAGACAAATGTTATAAATTAATATTTTTTTTTCTTGTTTTTTTTAAGACCCATGCCTATATGTAATTTTTCGTTTTTGTTTTCAAAAAGAGGCAAGTTCTTTTTTCATTTTTCATAAATTTGAGTAAGATTTTTGAAAAATGTTGTTTTATATAAGCTGGGGAGCTTACAAAATTAATGTGGCTTTTCTTTGCGAACATTTTTCCATTTTATCAAAATATAATGAATCTTTTTTTCTTTTATTGATGAATCTTTCCGTTTGCTCGATATAATTTAAGAACGATTTTTGAATATAGGAACTACAACAATTATTATACTGAACGACGGGACATAATATAATATAATGTCATAATGTCATATAATACATTGTATAACCTGTGGCAACATGTGTATATACTATACTAAGTATTTATAATCAATGATAATATATATTTATATTTATATTTGATGTAATAATTTTCATTTAAAATTTTGAAATTTGAAAGCTATATTTTAACCCGTGTATGTTTATCCGAAGTTAATAGACTCAAAAACTACTAGACCGATTTTAATAAAAAGTTATACCAATAGATTCCTTAAAACTTAGATGGTGTTTATAGTTTATTTTTTCAATCCCTATACGGCTATACCTATTTCTATGTAAAAGGGTCGTATATCTCAAACGTGACTTTTCTTTTAACTCACGAAAAAAATAATACTTTATTGTTTATTTATAGTAAGTTGCTAATATTACTATTATAAATAGTAGAAATATGGTATATTATACAATTTTTTACAAATAAATTTAAAAAAAAAATCCTTGACACGGCTGGGATAGCTAGTACGTAATAACTATCTATAGTCATCGCCCGATTTTACAATGTTGATACTAGTATATTTTATTTTTTATACTTATAACTTATAAGTGCATTGATATTTTATAATAATACAGGGTGTTACTTAGAATAACTTTTGTTCTAATCAATATTTTTTAATTTTTTTTTTATATATAATTTATGGCCACTTGCATTACACGTATAATAAAAAAAAATTATTTTAATTTTTTATTACTGAAAATAACAATTTTTAATTTGTATAAATTTTTTTGAATAAATTCAAAATAGCCAATTTATGAATCTGTTTATAAGAACAATTTGGATGGTAAAAACATTTATCTAAGTTAAGTAGCTTATGTTTTAAAATAACAAATTTTTTTGATTAAATTAATTTGAAACGCAATAACATTTTTAAAAATATTTTTTTTGGAAACTTGCTAACATCATGGGTATATTTCTTAAACTATTTACTAATCATTAGTTTTATCAATTTTTGTCGTACGTTTAAGTAGTATCAATTTTTTTTTTTGTCAGTTCTTTCTGTTACATCCTATATTACGACTATAATATACATTATATAAATATAAAGGTATACATTAACGAACGCGGAGAAAAAAATAAGATTTTGCGTGATTATTAAAATTCGGGTGTGGCATAGGAATAACTGAATTTGTAAGCTGGGATGCGAGCCTTACAAATAGATTAGAGACGAATAAATGCTTCATGCATCTGGTTAGTCGCCGTTTGAGTGGGTGTGGATAAGATAAGGAAGTCCTATATTAACTAAAAAATAGGCCGTTTTTCGGACTGTGGATGAGACAGCCTGCATGCATTATGTGCACTCAATCTAGCAAGGAGTTTTATCATTCATTTTATTTGTTATTTAATTGATAAGTACCTTTGAAACAGAATGTCCTAAATATCAAAATGTTCATTTTCGCGTTATAGATACTGGTGACTTATTTATTATTATGTTATATTATCTATATTATATTAACTATATTATTATATTATATTATCTATATTATTATATTATATTATCTATATAACTATATATATAATAATTAATATGGTTGTGAAGGCATAAGCGCAAAAAGGAGGGGGGGCTTAGCCCTCCAAAAAATAACCTCCTCAAAATAAATTATTCAATTCTTTCCTAAAATATTAACAAATCTTTGAAAATTAAACTGTATTTCTTATTTTCTTGTTTTTGAAAAAAAGGTAATTTATTATTTAATTTTTTAATTTTTATTTAAACTTTATTTTTATATTGCCTATTATAAAATATGTGGTAAACATCATAATCTGTATGCTTGTATTCGTTTTAAGGAAACAATTTATGTCGGTATGATATAAATTATTTTGTATTTGGTAAGATTATTACACATAATTTTACAGTATACCTATATGCACTATATGAACTATAACACTGAGATAGGTAATAGCGGAATAAAAATCCCCTGAAAAAAATCCCCGACCCTAGGAAAAATACCCCCAGACAACAATATTATACTGACAACCACATGGCATTTTTAAAACGTAATTAGTGTAATTATTACATTATTAATATTTAATTACAAATAAATTGTTATACTTATATATTATAGGTATACTTTTAATTAAAAAAAATAATATATAATAAATAATATTCAAAAATTAACAATAATATTGTTTTGTTTTATATCACGATTTGAAAAAACATATGTTAATAGTTCTTTTAAAAGATTACTTATCAGGTATATTATTATTATATATTACTTATTACTTATATCGATCATTCAAAATATTTTTATTTTATAATCTTTTAAATATTGTATCTACCTATATTAAGTAAAACTTGTAAAATCTAGGTACTTCTAATAATAATTACTATTATTTACATATCGTATATATTATTAGGTAACGTAATACTTTATTTCAGGGATATACTATAATATTTAATATAAATGTATTAAGCAAAATATATCATTGTTAATGTTTGAAAATTATAATATAAATCTTAAAAAATAAGGTAAATTAAATACTTGAGTAAATAAATAATTGATTTTTTTATATTTTTAAGTGAACATATATATAACAACACATATCGCCTCCACGGGTTACTTTTCATGTAATGTCAGGGGGGGCTACAGCCCTCCAAACATTTCAGCCCTAGTTGCGCCACTGTGTGAATGACATCGTGGGACACCACGGTTATGATAATAGGTACAGACCCGTGCGCCGCCGTCGTTTGTTTAGAAACATAATATTGTGATTGTCGTAGTTACGATAACATTTAATTTTAACTGCGCCAGAACTGGTCACATAGGCAGTTACATTATTTTTCAATAAGTATTTAAAATTTAAATTTTTACAAAGTTTGTCATCTTTGGATGGATCTGCGTGTTTTCAATATTGATTGTACCTATATGTGTCTGTATTTTTTTTGTATAATATTAAAACTATATGCTCACTTAATCGCCTAACCTAACCAAAATCACATATTTATCGTGTTTTTTGCTCATCCGATAGACGATAGTTAAACACAAATACTTTTACTATTGTGTTAGTGCGCTACTAGATTTAGCGTGAAGTTGGTCGTCACAGCCTGCAGATCATTTTACGGCTGTCAGAAAGGCAATAATTAGTTTGCACACTTTTTAAATATTTCCTTTTAAGACCACACACAATTTTATATAATAGTAATCACTCGTGTGCACTATAATATAGGTACTACGTGTTTAAACGATATACGATATATCTTATTATCTTCTTATTGATAAATATTATATTTTACTAAGCTGTTATTACTTGCCAGTTTATTGTATTGTTTTTTTAGAAGATAACTATCGTCGATGACGTACACAATAAAACTATGTAGGTAACAATGTTCTACAGATAATTCAGCCCGACAACCATTGGTTATGTCGAATACTAGTAAAAGTGCATTATTATACACGAGTATAAAAACATAAATTTCTTGGTAGATTGATGTAATATTACATAGGTAGGTACCTAAGTACGTATTTTTTCGGTTTGTCGTATTTGCTACTAGAAGAAATAGAAATAAAATATTTTGAAAATTTATTACCTGAGCTCAACCTCATGAATATATATTTGATGTATATGGTATAAATTACGTAAGTCAAAAACACCTGGTTTTCAGAAAGAGAAAACAAAACATTGAAAAATCATTCAAAATCGTTGATAATGATGTCATATACATGTATTTATGTACCTATACTTTTATCTTAAATTTTATGTAGAAATTTAAAATCGTTCGTAAAATTCGTAAAATTATTCGTGGTTTTTGAGCGACTTAAGTTAGTTGGATTATTATATTATGTGACCTACACTAACAGGGCATGCATTTAAAATTATAAACATATAATAACTATGACAATAATAACTTGACTTAAGATATTCAGACCATTTTAAAATTATTTATGTCAGATTCTCAAATATTAACTAGTCATACGTGTTTTGTACTTTTGTACCCAATATGATGTGACTTAAAATGTTTAGACCAAAACAAATTCTCTAATATGAGTTGTTATAGTTGACTTACGTGATGTGTATCAAAAAAATATAAAAATATAAAAATGTTTGATTCTGATCATACTTTTAGCAAAAAATGTAATTTTTGACACTTATACCTTACACCAAAGACTGCCTGATTATGTTTTTGCATCATATATTATATATTTATCGATTCTAACTTATAACCCACCCCTGTGGGCTGGAAAATAGTTATAAATTTTAAGTAGGGCTTGGATTTAAATGCCCTTCATAGCACATATCACATACAATTTTGTTTAAATGTATATTGTGTAACTCCTATATCAATCTGTTTTAATATGTTAATTTGTTCAATCACGCTGTATACACTACTCTGTACCTACATAATGAGTTTTGATAAAAATAAATCAGTACACATTTCTGGATTTAATATAATTTAGCTGGCATACACAAACATGTTATTGCTTATTATCACTGCATTGTGAATTAAGTAGAAAGAATTTTTTTTTAAAAATTTAAATAAAAATTTAAATATTATATAAATTATTTTATTTGTCTTATTATGAACACATCAACATAATGTATATACACTATAAGTCTATGACCAATAACATCGCGTTATCGCATTCAAATTCACCCTTTGCGCACGGGGATAGTAAACTTAAATTTAAATACAAATTTGTCATATACATTTGCTTATGACACATTAATTGTTTTATTTAGTTGAAAAATAAAATAACAAGCCACTTATAAGAATAATTGACATAATAAATGGACAACACGGACACACAGTATATACTAAACCCTATAGGTGATTTGAACGTACGCGTTTATGTTTTTTTAACGTCACAATTAATAATAATATTTATATTATTATTATTTTTATTGTTATTATTTTTTTTATTTATATTATAATTATAATATATTATATTATATTATATTTATATTTATATTTATTATGGACATTCAGATATTATAATAAAATATAATATTTTATAAATTCCGGGAAGAAAATACGACGTCCACAACGGACGGACGAAATGTTTTTTTTTTTTTTTTGTTTTCGTTTCGAATAGATTCGTATGTAGTTCCATGGCATTGTCGCTACCGAATAATCGCATCCGGGTTAGCACTGTAAGAATTTTGGGACCATGCGGTAGCTGCACGCCAGTCGGGTGCCTTATCGGACACTCTCCTCACGGAACCCCGAAAAGTCACTGGAACTTATGCCATTTGCGAGCTAGGTCCACCGTACCCGTATAGCCGACCGCTTTGCCATAACATAATTTTTAGTTTTTACGAATATACAATCTATTGAAAATACGTAGAAACTAAACCTTAAAAAACGACAGTTTCGAACGCCGCGTGAGCCTTGACGAACGATAAGTGGTTTACACAGATTAGCGGATATTTAGTGATAGTATATATGAAATATTTATATCAAGGTTATTCTTGTGGTGCGTATTTTATTCTGATACGAAAAAATCTAAGAGATATTTGATATTATTATTATCTATATAGGTACATATTTTGTTTTATGAAATACGATATAGCTGGTAATGTAACTATCGTTTATCACGTATTAATTCGTATATACATATACCGTGAAACCGTATGTTACCGACTATAGTATAATATTATAATAGGCTATATCGTGAGTATAGTGACTACTGAGAACGTGCCCAACAATACTAACACCAAGGACTGCAGTTTAAAAAATACAGAATGCCGGAAGAACATAATATGTTTAATGTTATGACTTATGGTCGATTTAGCTGTGGAGAGAAAATTGTGATTGCAACGAAATTAAGTTACAATTATTTCGATTACGCGTGACCAAAAACGTAAATAATTACTGTAAAATAATACTAAATAATAACAAAAAACCACTTAAAATAATCTTGTTGATAATACTGTATATTATAATGTAGGTATATACTCATACCGATTACCTATGTAGTATGTATAATTATGACGCGCAGAACTGTAGCAAAGACTTAGCGAGACTGACCCAGGTCAGGAGGCACAAAATTAAAAAAAAAAATATAGGTACCTACATTATTTTTATGATATACTGTGCAACTCGAGACATATTGGTCATTACTCGAGAGACAACATTCATGTACTTGGTACCAGTTTACTTAAATTAACTTAAACAATACAGAAAATCACCACCGCATCGAAGAAACCGCACTCCAGCACCCGTTCAACGACAGCAGTAGACGCTGGACGACAGTACGGGTTCACACCAACTCTGCGACGCAAATATACGCCATCACAACTATAGCAATCAATGTGGAGGTTGAAATTTTGTCCGCGACCAATATTATTGGGTGGATTAATTTCTGAAAATAAGCAGGCATTATTCCGTTTGGGCAAAACAATTATATTGTACAATCCAGCACGTAAGTATGACGTACTGTGTTTCCTAATATTCACGACATAATGCATAGCGGATAATATTGTAATATAGTATTAATATAATATAATATTATACCTAATTTATAATCATTATAATTCTCAATGAAAAGCTGCGGCAATGCCGTGGCTATAGCGTGCGCACTTAAATAGTTTGCACCGAACACGATGGTATCGTTATAATCTTTTATGTTACAATAATATCATATTCTCGTCGTCATTAATTACGCGATCGGAAAAATTGTATATAATATATTATATATAGATGCCATTATAAGTGGTCTATGAGCAAATGTTATTATTACTATATATATTAGGAAATTATATTTTGAGACTCGTTGTATGTTTTTTGAAAATCCTGGCAAGGTCTGTGACAACTCGAGACATATTGCTCATGAGTCGAGAGTCATGTGGTTGCCCACCGCTTTGAGCAAGGTCGCCAACCACGAGCCGAACGGCCGGAGCATCGTGGATTTCTTATACTGTAATAATATAATGAGAGGCCCCGGGACAAAAGGATGGAACCACAGGTATTGCAGTAATAATAATTACAAAATAGAACTCAATACACAATATTTAGGTAAATAAAATAAAATATATTAAGTTGGTCTCTAGAAAGCTTAACGGGCGTAAAACTCGGACTTATAAAATAACAAAGACAATAATAAAATTTGACCAAACGATGATATTTTTAGTAATAATTCTAGTAAGAATAAATGATGATCCCCAACAGCTCCTCTAGGCTGTACCGGTCGTTCGCTTAGAACGTATATTATATATAAATGTATAATTCACTATATGGATTGTACCGGCCAGATACATAAAAAATAATGATAATACGTGCATAGTAAAAAAAAAGGGATCAGACACCCGTCGATATCGACATATTTCTGATCATCATTTTTCACCAAACGTTCTTCCCACGGGCATTGCCGAGAAAACTTCAACGATCGCTACTCTATGTTTTCATAAGAAAAACGTTGATATACAATAATAATTTGCGCCCATGTGTCACCGTAGGTGGCAGGTAGAGAAGAGGAGTGAGTACGTAAACCGACGGCCGTCGTTAACCGGTCGTCGGTCTTGGAAATAATTGGTGGGAGGTCAGTAATATACATAGTGTTAATAATATAATTAATTTACGAAAATTTGATTGCGGGCTGCAGAGGTGGTCGAGTGTGCGGACGGTGGTGTTGGAGGTGTCGCACACTGACGCGCGGCGCATTACCTATACGGCTATACCCGTTAATATAATATAAATTTAAGATTAAAATACACGAATGACCTTAATTGAACCTTAACTAAACGTTACAATACATTTTATTTAGAATATCTGCACAATAGTTAGTCTATTATAATAGCTACAATCAATGGTAATAATCGTTTTTCGTATACTTATAATGATTTTATATCATTGAATTAACATTTAACATAGGTATCCATTACAGCGACCCACACGGCACATAATGTTCAGCAGAGCGGTAACCACTTACCCACCTTATTATGACTATAATTTTAAAAATAAATGTTAAATAAAACTTTTTGTTTAATATTTCACGTATTTTAATACATATTTACAAACAAATAACATTTGTATAATATTTTACGTATTTCAATACATATTTTCAAAAAAATAACATAAATATTTATATATTTTGATTTTTATTCGTATTAGCCAAGGTGTGCAAACAATTTGAACCACTCTGTTGATTTTGCCAGATCGTTTGTATAAACTATACCTACTTATGAGTTATAACCTGGTAGCTAGTTATAATATGTTGGTATATAATGGTATATATTCTATAAACTATATTATATTTTGAACTTATCCTAGATATCCTAGAATAAAAATACCATAAGATAAACGGAAATGGAAAAATAATAATTATAGAAAAATGAAGTGTATAGGGTAAATGTAAATGTGTAAATGTATAAGGTGATATTCTACGTGAAATATTGTATGGACGGGGATGTTGATGACCCCACGACAAGCTCTGCTACTAAAGTTTATGTGTTAAACGGTATAATAAATTAATATTGGTTTACGTAATAAAATGTATGATATATTATGGATGAACATATTAAATAGGTATGTGTTTACTCGTTCTGGTTTTATTTAACGTTGATTAGTGATTTTATTTTATTAGTCTATAGGGTAGATACGTATAATATTATTCTACTATATACTTTATTATATTTCATATCTTATAATGATGTATAAATAAAAATATATTATGAAATATTATAATTAATTTACCTGAGTATGTAATGATAGGTATTCGTGGATACGAGGTTGAGTTCGACGCTCGAAGTCATTGCGGTGTATATACGTATATGTTACGTGTTTTGATTTGTATATTTTTTAACACTTATTAGGTATTTCAGTGGCGGTCAAATGATTTTGTGAAGGGGGGGGGGGGGAGGCGGGAGGAGGGATATGGCTGATTTTTCAACATGTATTATTTTATCATTAAAAATATAATTTATGGTTATGTCTAATATCAGTTTATAAAAATATGGTATATACAAACTTTATTTATAACTTAGGTATACAGACTTTACAAATATATTATAGTATTAACAATATTTTGATTACCTATATTAGTAAATCTTTTTTTTGTTTTATTTTGCTAATTCGTACAGTACTTCGTTGGATGTTATATTTATAACCCCACAATGAACAGCCATAGTAAAAATATTACCGCTAAGTCCACAACTTGATTTTCTGTAACGATATTAGTGATCTAACTTATTTTTTCATCCGCGGAGCGTTTAGAAGTAGAGCAATTTGCATCAAAATAGCTACTACTAGTAGTAATTTTTCTTTTATTAGACATAGTAGTTGTGAAAATGTAAAATAGACAAAATAGTCAATATTACAAAAGACACCGACCGTATGGCGTATAATATAGTATTACACTTTAGTGCACTAAACGTCTACACGGACACACAGTAGAAAACACAAGTACGAAAGAACAAAGACGAATCACGGTGATAATTAATAAATTAAGTATTTTGACTATTATGAATTATGACTAGTGCTCGGAACTGTATGCATTTACATCTTTCTCAGGAAGCTGCATATTTCAAGTCTGATTCCTTACAAATTCGTTTCATGAACTATACTATTGAAATACAAAAATGTATTTTATATATTTTTGTATATTTTATAAAATTTATATGGTTTTGGATATTTAAAGATTTTTAGTATATAAATGCATTTTATATTAAAGTGTACGAGAAATCAATTATAAACAAGTTGTTGAATATTGTAAATTAAATGATTTACAAATAAATAGTACCGTATATGATATAAATTGTGGGAAATCTTTGAACGCACTGTACTCTAAAATGGTACATGTGCTGCTCATGGCCTCCATAGAGTTTCGAAGGAAGTACGAAATCAGTTTGGTACTGTTCATAATATCGTATTCAACGTAAAAAAAAATATTTAAAAAAGCACCATCACGTATACAAATTTTCAAAAATTGCGCACCGGAGATCTCTTTATCTCCAGAACCAATCATAACTAGCTAGGGTACCTGGATCAATGCCGTACTTTATTATTGTAAATACTATGAAAATGTTGTAAATATGTTGGATAAATACCAATATTAATACCGAACATTATTTAATAATCGCTGTATTTGATAAATTCTATTTTTTTTAAATTTAGGAATTTAGGATTCTGGGAATAGATTCAGCATAACAGCTTCAAGTCATCAAAAAAAAAAATTTAAATAAGGTATTAATTATGATTCAAAAATATTTTTTTTTTTATAATTATACTTTAAAACATATCTTTTTTATAAAATAATAATATTTGCATAGTATACTGCATATTTGCGTTTTTTTTAGTGCATACGTAGCACATATTTCATTGTTTTTTAGCGCATAAAGTTCCGAGCCCTGGTTATGACAAATAATAAGCAATCGATGTTTCAAGTTTTCAACCAACTAATGACTTGGGGCTGGAGCTACGTAATATTGTAAAATATTCCTACCGATCGCGCTATCGCCCGTATGGGCCAATGTTCTGGGAAAGTGTAGAGCTGGTTGTTATTGAGAATTCTCGATCATCGAGTGGGATAATTCCCAAATTATATTTTGTGTAAACAACTAAATATTAATAATAATAATAGTATCCTAGTCCCTACTGTTCCTAGATATGAGTCTAGATAATAATATAGTCACGTCATATAAACACGTATAAACATCTTCTATCATTCTGTCGAAATTTACAATAGTTGACAATTTGTTTTAAGAAAAATAATAGAACGCAGTTTAATGCATTATAGAATATAATTAATTATAAATTGTTATAAATATTGAAAAAAATTCATGGAAGGGGATCTATCCCCCTCACCCCCCCCCCACGTTTAATCGCCACTGAGGTATATTAAGGGATATTTTTTTCTATGTATGATATTGATATGATTCGAACACCAGTATTATATGAACTTGTTATCTATGATTTGGGACGTGACTATAATCGCGCGTATGCTCTCAAAATTCTTACATTCGTAGCAATAGAGTACAAATGTCAATTCGCCAACCAAATGTAATTTAAGTTAATGAGCATTTATTATTACACATATATTCTAAATAGATAATTGTATAACTGTGTAATAATACTATATCTGGCCTATAATACGATTATAGTAATAGTGTAGAACCTTATATTGCAAAAAGTAAATATATAGGTGAATTTGTTCGATAATGCGAGACTTATACAGTCTTACACTCATGCCGCATGCTAGAATAACTCAATATACATACCTACATAATATATGAACGCACTCGCTTTGAATCGCAAAAAATATTGTCGAAGTGCATATACTAGCATGGACGTGTGCATCGGATCCTCTTGTGTAAAAGACCGTCTGACATGACGATTCTGTATGATCCTTATATTATAGAATGATATTTATGTAATCCCTTTTTTTGATATGCATCGATTAATACGTAATGTTAAAGTATTGATGTGTTTATGATTTTATTTTATTTTGTGATGTGTGACAAAGGTGCCACTGGTCATTTATTGTGTTACTTTTACTGAATGTCTTGATCGTATAATTTTTGAAGGCCGAGGGGGTTTTATAGTATAATACAATATAATATGTAGGTATATGAATTACAACGGTGTCGTCTGGCGCTGATGATAATTGATTGTTTTGTTTTTACTAAACGTCTGATCGGAGAGGTGTTGAATATTATACTTTATGTGTTGCATGTGTCGCGTGAAACTGTGTAAGTAAAAGGATTGTGTGTATATGTATATTAAAATATTGAATTACCCCCATTCCATACGGCCATCGCCACTAGTTATCCTGTGTTTTTATTTAAGTATAGAAATATTATATACAGTAGAACTTCCATATAACAGTCACCGAAGGGACTGTAAATAATGACCGCTATTTAGAGGTATCCGTCCTACCAGTAGCGGATCTGAAGCTCATTTATAAGGAGAGGGCGAATTGGTATCATAGAATTTCAATATATACATATTAGTAATAGTCAATTGTGGTTATAACCAAAAAAATATTCTTTTATTATCTATGGTTATAACCGATTTCAAATTTGTTTTGAACATAATCTTGTTATTTAAATTTGATAATTTGTATTGATAATCAAATAACAATATAATTGACAAGATATTAAAAAAAAAATACCTTTTTTATATAATTTATTAAGTTTGAAGTTATATTTATGACTTATGAATTTCATATTCATTATATCTTACAGTGCTATAATTCAAGTAAAAAAATAAAGCCCTAGGGGGGGTTGTCACGTCGCCCCCCCCCCTCAAATCAACCACTGCGTCCTACAGAGGTAGGACAACACTAGGATAACACTCGACGGGACCAAAAAAATTGACCATTACATAGAGGTTACCGTTAACGGAAGTTTTACTGTATTATATAATTATAAAGTCTTGATTTTTTATTTTTTAATCCTTATACTACAGTATCACCAGTGATGCTTAACGCTAAATGTAGGTAACTATATCTAGCTGGTAAAAATCACCGTTTTAATTTAATAATATTATATTACGCTTATAATATTGTATACATATAATTTGCGTTGTCTATCGTCGTTCTGAAAAATTCTGCTGATTAAACATTGACCTATAAACTTAAGTGTTTGTTAAATTTTTTTTACATGGTCATCTATTTGGATAATCCATAATAATTTTGGGCAGTGGTGTAGGATACGACAAATTTCAGCATCTTATTACTATGCAGTACCTACTACCTACTTACCTTAACTAAGCGGAAACTTTCAGAAGTATATTTTAAAAATAAAAAAAAAACGAAATTTGAAGCAGTTCATTGAAACCCGAACAGTTATATAACGGTATTACATTATTACTATATACTATTATTATATCTATATTACATGATCAATAGTACCTATTTATAATCAATGGTAATATGTTAATAAAATAAAATATTATAATCTTTGAATATTTTACAAATATGCGTACAGCTTACACAATATATAGGTAATATGTGTATAATAAGTATACTTATATATTATTATATTTTACGTATTAGGTACCAATGTATAAATTATAAATGTCATAATAATATATTATAACAATCGTTCACATTAACGAACGCGTAGAAAAAAGAATATTTTACGTGGTCATCAAATTCCGGGGCGTGGCATAGTACGGAGAAGTGGCATCGTCACGCACCAGCCATCGACGTTCGCAGCCCGTAACCGAGACTGCATTTGAATACTTCCTATAGCGAGGCTTACAAATAGATTAGAGACGAATTAATACGCATCGTGCATCTGTTTATCGGCCTTTTAAGTGGGCGGGTATAAAACATATATATAGGTAATAAAAGAATGGATAGACCACTCCTTCGTTCCTACTAAAAGATGGATCGCGGCCTGGAATAATGGACAGACATCTTTTATACTATACCTTTAGCACGCACTCACTCCAGATAAATGTTCACTCTCGACCTATAAAATATTATGGTAGATATACTAGACATTACTAACCACTGTGTGACGGGGAGTATAAGACCATTCCCTCGGGGGTTTTTACACCTTTAGCCAACTGTCGCGAGGGCGGCTCCTTCACGCCTTTGGATGACGCGGTCACGTCCCTCCGACGGGTATACTATACAATAGGAATCCATTCTTATTTTACTATTTACAAATAAATCTTTAAGCTGTAACACCATTTCATTACCTATATAAAATATAGCACCAATCATTTAGGCATAAAACAGTGAATTCTAAATAACACTCATTGCTGGATTTCCACTACTTACCTAGGTACAACTTAAAACAATGTAGGTACATATTATAGAGATTCAATATCAGTTACATATTTAATAGAGATTAGAGAATAATTAGTTAGATATTTGCATCTGCAAATTTAAAGTTAAAAGCTTACATTAACTTTTACATAAACTCAATACAGTACCAACCAAGGTTTGAGCAGCCGTGACAGATCGACGGAGTAGTGGGTGTCGTCAGGTATTGCCGGCTGTTGCTGGCGTACGGTTACTGACCCGCGGCGATGTACGGCAGTGCGATGATAGTGGACTGTATATTATACGAGAACGAAAAAAGAGAAAGTGAAAATATCACAATACGATGGAAAGTGAAAAGTGTAAGTAATAAGTATAAAATAGTAAATTTTTGTTGCACGAAATCTCGATGGTATAAATACGCTAATAATTCAAACAATAATAAAACAATAAAACGGTGCTTATTATAATAATATTAAGGTTGGTGGTGATAATATAATAATATTATTATATATATATTGCTAATCAACATACGGCAATGACCGGTGGATCAGGAAAGGCGCGCGGGACATCGATGGTCGTGAAACGCGACCTTGACCTGATCTTGGCGAAATTAGCTTATTTGGCATATTATTATACATAATATTATTAATTGTGTTCAGCTGCGACAGCTATCAACCACCAACACTAATAATAAAATAAATTACCTTAATGTCAATGTAAATAATATATCATGAAATAATTTAGTAGTTAATAAAATATAGCATCTTTGCTCAAAATTGTTGCTCGTGAGCAATGATTTATTATTGAATTTATAATTAATACATACATTATAGTGACTTATTCAATTACGAGATACACTCCACACCTACTGTAGTACCTTCTTAGTTCAGCAGAGCGGTTACCTATAATATTGTAACTATATACATTATACATTTAGTAGGTATTAGAGGTGGGTCATGGGTCGAACTCAAAAATATGGTCTCGAACCGAACTTTTTAGTGTGATGTCGAACTCGAACCGATAGTTTTATTCAACATCGGACCACACCAGTACTATTATATTTCATTACCAAACTGATCCCATAATAAACTTTTGAATTAAATGGCATATGAAAGATTTATACTTTGCCCAGGCTCGACCTGAAACTTTGTAAGGACATAGTAAAATGTGCGTATATATTTTATTATAATAATATGTTCGTAGAGATCATGGAAATTGTGTTTGTCGTGAAAGTATAATAAAATCAAAAAAAATTGTGTGTATCTACCGTTATCTACATTTTATTAATCTAACAAAAACATTATACAAACATTAAACCTTTATGCAAATACAATAACTATAGTAGGTACTAGGTACTATAGACATTAATAGGTTAATACATCAAGTTGATGTGTTAAAAAAAAAATATGGACGCTGTCAAAATATTAGGGCACTATAATTGCCTAAGCTCGACCAGAAATTTAAGCTTGCGCACGCCTATGATTATGTCAAACTAAAATAAGTAATAACCAATTTAATACTATTCAAATTTTAATTTAATTGAAGTCTTATCGGTTCTAACACTTTAGTTTGGATTGTAGAATTAAAGTATTATAGTATTATACATTTATACCCATCTCTTTTGTGTAGAGTAAAAACTGTTAGGTTTTACCAAATGTTTTAAAAATTAAAAAATGTAATAAAATGATTTCAGTCATATAAATGATAATAAATACTAATGATAAACATATTTTAATTTTATGAACAACTATAATCAATATTAATATTAGCTTTTAATATTGTTCAGCGTGTTACGAAGTTTGATTAAATAAATTATGAATTATAAATAGTACAAAACCAAAATAATTATCCAAGTCTATAAATAATTCAATGGCGGGGGACGGAGTGGCCGACCCGAGTTCGATACCTCAGTCGCGGGCGGCATTTTTCTTCGGGCAAGTCACGGTGTCCGGAGAACAAGTGCCACCATCCCCCACCCGGGCAAGGCAAATACCAACGGAGGCCCAAATTAAAAATTCTGCCAAAACAAACACACACGTGTAAACTAATCTACAGTACCACAGGCTAATGACCTAGTAGTCAAAGCCTTAACCCTGATAAAAAAAAAAAAAAAATTCAATGGCACAAGAAATAATCAATGCCCGGACAATATCGTGGTTTTAATTTTACTTTAATAATATTTAAAATTTAAGTACATAGTATATAACTATATAGAAATAGACAAAATAAAGATAAAATAAACACAACAATAAACACCAGGAACATTTTTAGTTCAAAACGTTTGACATGTTAGAATTTTTTGCTGCAGCTTGTTCGTACATTTTTTGAGTTCAAACTATTTTAATTTTCGAATTATTTTGATTTTCAAACTTTTTTGTTCGAGTTCGGTTTGGTTTGGTTTTTTTAAAACTTGGTTTGACTTTCAAACTCCAACCGAACACCTAAAGTTTGGTTTGATTTTTGAACTTCGAACAGCTCGACCCACCTCTACTCTCTAGTAGGTATTTATAAAAGCAGCATGTAGATAAATAATTTAATATTTTAAAAACAATTAAAAATATAACAAATTAGTTGGTAATAATAAAGTTCACATTTTCAAGTGCAATTTTTAGATTTTTTCAATTGTATTACAATTTCGTTGATTTTACCCATTTATAAAACAATTTATACAATTTTTCAATTTCATTCATTAAATTTTACTTTTGTTTTTGTACTTATTGGAGAAAGAAACGTTGAATACGACCATTTAAAACAAATACCTACTTTTAGTCCAATTCAATTACGTTTGAGGTATCGGTAGTACTCAATATAGTAATTACTATAGTAATTTAGATTGTTATATAACATGTAAAATGTTTATTTATTTTCTATTTCTAATTAGGTAAGCAAATTATTAGTAACTATTTAATATAATATTGAGTATGCAGGTTATTTACTTATTCACCATATGTCGTATTATTTAGGTTTTTCTTTAACTTTAAACACTTAAAGTTATAACTAAATATTAATTAACCACTCGTTAGAAATTCAATTTATGTAACTAATAAGTAATATCTATCTTTGCAAGTTTCAAGTTTCTACAAATACAACTTAGTAGTGTAGAAATAATAATAATAAAAAAAAACTAATAATAATAATATGTTATTATAATAATTATTATTATTATTATTATCTTTATTGACGGAAAAAACTCCATTTACAAAATAATATATATAAAATTGTGTAGTGACACAGATACAATAGGATTAGGTACGAATAATATAAAATTTACATTCAATTGTATCTATAAAAAAGAACATATTATGAGGTATATAATTGTACAACCATAATTAATTATTAACTAAAATTAATATCCATAGTGTTTCCTATAGACATCAGTATATTTGTAGGTGATAATTTTGAGTACGTTTTAGAAATATTATTGATTAAAAAACGTTCTTGATTTCTGGTGGATTTGGTATTAATTAGAAAATTTAATCGTTCCAGTAAATAAGAGCCAACTATTGAATTATTTAATAGTTATAATAAAAATGAATAATGAAGGATACTTCTTCTTGCGCTATTATAAATTGTAATACTATATAAATCTTATATTATTTAGGTACTATACACAATGACATTTTAAAAATATTTACGTTGAATCAATATTATATTCTGAAAATATTGCATTTATAATATTATATTATATCTAAAGTTATTATAATGGTATATTTTTATATCATGTACCTATTTACCTAATTACTGTAGTAATTTACGGAGTGCATAAATTTGTGATCTAAATAGGTAATATCTTAAAATGTATTCATCTAAACATCTTGTGGTATTTATTAAGTTTATTTCATGAAGATATGTTTTTTGATATTGTTATTTGTTATTTAAGTAATTTATATATTTTTAGTTGTTTGGAAAATTTTTACTAGCGGCGGTTAGGTATACATTGTCGACCTGTGGTAGCGCTATATAAAATGTTTATACAAAGTGTGCTGCAAATAGATACGTACTACACCTAATAACAATATATCATAAAATCATAATATTTTAAATATAATATTATTTACTATATTAAACAATACAATTTTAAATATATTTAACATGGTGCATAGCCGCATAGATATTAACTTATAACTTATAAGTTGATAACAGCTAGATGTCTAGGTAGTAAATATAGTAATACTATTTATAATGAATTTTTTTTTATTTGTTTTGTTGATATAATTAAACGTTCATATAATGTGTATGCTTATATTGATTAGGTACAAGGTTTTACACTCGAATGCCGAAATATTTTTTCACGTATTTATATAAATTGATAACAGGCTACGTGCGATTATTAAAAAATTTAGTAATATTCAAGTATGTTTTGTACGTAAATAAGGAAATACGACCAAATTCCGAGTAGAATAAATATAATATTAAAATTTAAAATATATATTATGGTCATGTTAAAATACGTAATAACTTAACAGCATTGCCAGTTTTAGCGTTGAGCTACTGCGATTATTAATGTTACCATATTATTATGTTCTTTTCATGTCTGATAAATTAATAGAAGTACTTTAGAATATCGCCAATCATACGATCTCACACGAAATGGGTTTACAGGTATCAGATGGTGGAAATGTCACAAACGCCTTTCAGGCAAGCGACACTTAATATACCAGTGGTGTGTATCATAAAAAAAATTGGTGCTGCTCAAATAATTTTAGGAGACCTATCCCTCATAATACTGTCATACTGACACTATAAAATGATCTATTTTTTCATGTATCAATACCCACTCACCCATATTTAAGGTGTTGCCCGAGCAACACTTGGACCCTATGTTACACGCCACTGCTTAATACATCGTAAATAATAATTATTGTACAATCAGCCAATAAATATTGTATACTTCATCAGTAGACTTCACTAACACCCACCAACGTCCACCATTACCTATAGGCATGTCAAAATACGTCTGCCAGTTTCTATGTGACTTTCTGAGCTATAGACCTGGTGTCAACAATATATAGTGACGCTATAGTTATGTTGGTGAACCAAGTACAACAGTAATCTCTGTTGGTCAAAAGAAACACGTATGCACCATTTTCTCGGATTCTGGCCTAAATTATAGGCAGCCACGAGTCTTTTTGACGTAATCGGACAAATTTTTGATATATTTGAGTTTTCCCTATCAAAAATCACTGTAAAAACTATATACGATGAATTAATAATCGAACAACACATTTGAATCTAATTTGGTGGCCGGTGGGTACCTCATAGGTATTAGTGTATTACTATCTTGAAGTGATATATTATAATTTATTATTATACCGGGATTCATTGGATAGGTTAAATATTATATGCGAAAATATAAACTACGACAAATTGTGCTGAAGAACGCTGGTAACTCATTTAATACAAAAAACCATTGGTATCTGTTTAAATATAATTGACAATTTATTGTGTCCACATTTTAAATTAAAATTACTATATAAAAAAAAATTATACGTCTCTATATAATCTAGATCAATTGTTTACTACGATATTTCATAATAATGGAATTTGTACATTATAATTTATTGTTTTCGTAATTTGAACGTTTTGGTCATACGCATTACTTCAGCCTATTTCTATATATATACCCTCCAAGGAAGTAGGTAAGGCTAAACTAAAATCATTCGATAACGCATTTTGTTGATAAGCCCGTATTTTGAGCAAAACAAATAATCACCTAAATAACTTAATACTTGAAGGTATTACAAACTGACTCGTTGGAAAAACACATTATTGTTTTTCGTACCCACGTTCGATATGTTACGAGTGCAGAATTACAACCCATGATATTTTTATAGATAAAAATAATATTACTGTCGGTAGTATAACGTGATTATTTGGAGCTAAAAAAGTAAAAACTATAGTTATTATAACAAAAAAATATGTAGGTATGATAAATGCACACCTGTTAAAATAAAACTAAATTTAAAGAAAATTTTCATTTATTTCCTAAAACCAATAAAATTATTGTTTTTGTAAATGGATTCCGATTATGAAAAATATAATGGTTCCACTAAAAAAGATTTCGGTTCTTAGATATTCTCTAGGAACTGGTAAGTTCTAATTTCGTGTGGTTAGCTTTTATATTGCTCTTATATTAAAGTAAATTGATTAGTTATTAAACACAAAAGGGTGTAAATTATCTGTGTTTTCTAAAGGGTTTTTTTTTTGATAATTAATGAAGCAATTTATAAGCATGCAAAACATAAATATTTAAAAAATATCATAACTCACATAAAAATTAAAATATCACTGTGTATTATAATAATTACAATTATATTATATGTATATATATCTATTAAAAGTTACTACTACTTACTAAGTAGGTACATTAAGTATTCATCTTTAAGCGTATGTAAAAATCATTACCATAATTAATTATAAAATGGTACTCAATTTCGATAGGTATATGACTCGTCTATAATATTACTATAATATTATAAGTATTATTCATCTGAACTATACTAAATATACTAACGTACTTTCAAAAATATTATTGATTTTGATAAACCATCGAAGAACATACCTTTAATATTATACACGTTTTATCGGAAATCACTAAATAATTTACAAACAATTAATCTAAAATATAATCATCTATACTACCTACGCATTTCTATTTGTAATTTCTTCCCTAGTTAGGTTGAATATAGGTACCTACATAAGATATACATTTATAACTATCTTTAGGTACTAAATACTAAATAGTAAACCATATAATAGTGTACAGACTCCGTACTTTGTTCCCGGCGGAGATAACGTGCAAACCGAGTACCGCCGTCGCGCGTGTTTATCGATAATTTTTTAGAAAAGTCGAGTTTTACTATATACAGGCATAAACACATGCGTCGAAAAGTTTGATTTTTTTATTGATATATTTTCATGTTTTTATTGATTCAATAAACTGCGTTATTCTTATATTATATTTGACTTTGCCTACTCGGTCACGCCGTGGCTTCCTTATATTGGTATTTATATATTTGATTTGGCATAAATATACACGATATAGCCACTGTATCGGTCTGTAGGTAGGTACATGTATATATTAAAATAAATAAACTTATAAATATTAATTATATAATAAAATATCCTAGCTCGAGTCGAGTCGACTATACTATAGGTATGTTTAATCATGAGCATAAAATCAAATTAATAACTAACCTATACATGTATACTATATGACTTAATGAGGATCTATTTATTTATTAATATATATTATATAGTAACTGTAGCAGTATTTGTATGCTACATTAAATTATTAATTACCAAAATAAGAAAGTGGCTATTTGATTACCACAACCAGTTAACTCACCTGACAACTGTAATATTATATTGATATGTACGTATTGATTAGTTCATATATCATAGATAGGTATATACAATATGTTTCTTTGGTTTGTGTAGTATATCGTTTGCATTGTGTGTAGCTATATACTACGGCGAACGTCATTCGAGGTGACTGACCTGCTAGATACCCAAAAAAATTCGTTGGCTATATGATTTGCATGGATGCCCGAAATTTTTGAAATTTTTTTTCACGTAATTTATTACTTATTTTTGCTTGTTGGTAACAGTAATAAATAACGCTGTCCGCGATCCTATGCAGTCGGATTGCATACCATATGACGTGACCCGGCCGTCGCACATTGTCCGCTATCCGACGAAGTCGGATTGCCTACCCGGATAACTGAGGTGACTGACCTGCTAGACACCAAAAAAATCGCGGCGGCTATATGATTTTTTTATGGAATTTCGAGTTTCCGACGGCATTATCCGGGCTACCACGTCGAACCACGGGGGTTCTAACCTTATCACAGTTCCTTATCACCAGACCTCCTTATCACACACCAACCGGCTCGAGACCGACGGCCAGACCTAAAGACCACTGCAGCTTCCGACATCGGTTAAAACTCTTCGCCAACTCGGGGGGGGTTTGGGGTCTCCCCCAGCGACGCTCGGAGAGCTAGTTAATATATAAATTAGAAAATAAAAGAGACTAAAATAGTTAGCTCACCGAAATAGTTGTATTTTAGTTGTAATTATATAGGTATACCGTAATTTATATATACCTAGCCATGATGGTACGTATATTATGTAGCGTGTGCTTATTGTATATACCTTAGGACCTCTCGTCGTTATTGCAAACAATACATTTTGTGCCTAATTTAAAAATGAAGACGCAAGTGATGGCAATTAGTAGCCAAATATTTTAAGGTTTTTTACCGAAATAGAATTGGTATATTATATTCATTACATTTTATAATTGTGTTCAAAATATTATAACAATATTTTAAAGGTATCTACAATATTCATAATAAACAAATATATAAGTAAATGTATGCCAGTATATTTTTTTTACAAGGCTATATATAGGAACACATTAAAATGCGTGACAATATAATTGTATTTTCATTTTAAATATAGTAGGTATATTAATAATATATATTATCACCAAAATTATGATTAGGTATATAGTATAATATACTACAGACTATAGGTACCTACCTACGATTTTTATTATGTTTTATGAGTTTATGACTTATGTCGTAGCTTGTATTTATATATGAGCGATACCTATAATCAGTACAATACTCTACAATGATAGTATATGAATCGGAATGTTCTTTGAAAATTGTACAGCTGTACAATTATACACCTATATACTGCTCTCCAAAAGAAATAAATTAGTTTTTTGATTTCTTAATTTTTGACTTTCAAGTTTCATATTGTATAAAATTTTTTTCAATTTTATGAAATATTGGCATAAAATAATACATAATATTATTGATTTTTCAGTAGATGGTACTTACCTACTGAATTTTAAATTAGTGTAGCAATATAGTTTAATTTTACAAATAGAGTATTCCCATTTAATTTAATTTTGGTGCTTTTTGTATAATTGTTGTCAAAAATCTTAGATGGTATAACGTATTATAGTTGTACATTTGAACTATCATATTCGATAGTTGGACCGGTGTTTTAAAAGTTTTTAGTCGATTACTTTATCTAAAATAGGTACTTATCATAATAGCTGTGGACCGAGGACGCACTCGGGCTATTCAATATATTTTGTCGATAAGACAACGGACACACTCGGGCACTGCCTCATAATTTGTCGATTAGACCACGGATGTACTCGGGATGCCCACACCTAAATACTACATGAATCCTCATAAGTATAAATTACCATACAAATTTGAGTACATTAATTGTAAATGTATTAATGATATTAATAGTATGTATGTTTTTCTTATACGATTTATCATATTGATATCAGTAATCGGTAATACACAATTCAATTATGTTATGTAGATAATATAACCTGTTAAATATTGTCTTTTTTTATACCATATAACCTAAATAAGAAATTATATTCAATAATACGAAACTTTTGAATAATTGTATACGACTATAGGTACCTACCTACCTGATATAATATCATTGTATAAGAAAAACGATTCTGAGCGAAATCGGTCAGTCAGCCTATGATATTACTAAGTATATTTGATGAAATTATACTGTGTATTAAGAAATTTATATATTGACCTATATACGTGGAGCCTTGTTTAAAATTTTCTATCCTTAGCTATAAAAGTTGAACATTTTATAAATTTTTAACTACAAAATAATTATTAAACTTTAAATTTGATAAATTTTGTCAAAGTTTGAACTTTAAATGCTTATAAAAAAAAATTGTGCCTTCATATATTTAATATTTTTCAACTGCTACTGTAACAATATATCAGAAGCCTTGCATTACATTTTCACGCTTTTTTACACAACAAATAAAATTTTATTTTTAGAAAAAAAAACTAAAAAAATTGAAAACTTACAATGTCCTAAACAGCTCAAAAAGAGTCAAATTATTTTCAAAATTTAATCGTGTATAGAAAATACTAATATAAATATTCAGTGAAATTTTCAAGTATCTATATACATATGTTTTTTAATTACAACAAAATAAGAAAATCGTTACATGACAAATCAAGTACATATTAAATGTCATAAATATTTAAACACTCATAAAAATTTAATTTGACTTTCTTGTAGAGATTTTTTTTTTTTGATAAAGGTAGACAAACTTATAGATAATCTTGTATTACATTTTCAAAACTTAAATTTAAAAAGGAAATTTTTTATGAATTCTCAACTCAAAATAATTTGCTAATTTTCGTGATTTTTTCGTATTTTGTCAATATTTGAACTTTAAATGCTTATAAATAAAAACTGTGACTAAGGATTTTAAATATTTTTCAAATGTCATTGTAACAATATAGTAGGAGCCTTGTATTACATTTTCAAGCTTTTTTACCCAACAAATAAAGTTTTTTTGACATTCATAGAAAAAGAGACTAACAAAATTGGAAACCAGAAAATGTTTCTAAACAGTTTAAAACAAATAAAAATATTTTGAAAATTTTATCGTGTATAGAAAATGCAAATATATACAACCAGTGAAAAATTCATGTATATACTTTCATTTGTTTTAAAGTTACACCAAAAACTAAAATTCGATTTTGTCAAAAACCGATTTTGCGTAAAAATTCACGTTTTTCCTTAATTTTTATTTTGTTTTTCCGGGCGCCTTTGAAAAATATTGGGAATTTTAAATTTTGACCTCCGAAAAGTACCAACTAGATTCACTTTCTCATCAAACAAGATACTGAAGTTGAAAATCGAAGCATTATTTCAACTACTAATCGTGTACACAGACACAAAAATAAAAAAACACACATCATTGTAAAATCATTGTATGATTGCGGCGGGAACTATCGTGCAGGTATATGTACCATGATAAAAATAAAAAAATCGTATAAGTACGACTTATTTTTTTAATAATTTCTATATATTATAATGTAATATCACATAAAGTAAATATTAAACTTTTTATATTGCCCGAAAAGTGAATAGTATGATTTTGGTCGATAATGGGATGTACCCAATAAATTATGATCATTGTGAATAAATTTAATATTTATTATTTCCTATAGATATATTCTACAATATAGATCACTGACTGGTGGACCACGGTCCGCATCCGGACTCCAGACACATTTTTTACGGACCCTAATGGCTGCGTAATTATAAAATATATAATATAGTTTTGACATTACGTTTTTGTAACAAAATTACGAATGAAAATATTTTCCGATATTGTGAGTATGATATACATATATAATATTATATACGTGCCTCCTTCACCGAGCGTTACGTTGAAAGCCTATATATAGGTGCAAAAAATAATTCCGAGAAGTGGACTGATATATACGTTATTAACGTTAGACGCTCGTGCCGCTGCATTATCGTATATGTAAAAAATAAACGAAATCTAAGAATTTCCAAACTACGTTATGTTACAACTCGGTAGGAATGTTAATTAATTGTTAATGTGTGAAAAAAGTCATTGGGTATTTAAATATGTTTTGGACCGTGGGAAGTTTGGTAAGTTTCTAAACGGACCCCCGTAGAAATTAGTTAGTGACCCCTGATATTGACTATGGACTTACTTATTTACTTACGTAACACTGAACCGTCGCGTTATTTTTTTCCCCAGGTACCTACGAAAAGAAGTTCAACTTTAAAAATACTTATAGCAATATAATATGGCATGCCATAGGTACAATAATATAATAATAACTGAAATTATTTTTCTAGATATATTTCAAAAGGTTTTTTTTTAATATTAGATCTATGATATAAGTGCATGGAAAATCAGAACTATTCAAAATATTAATTTATCTTACAAACAAAATAGGAGTATATTAATATAAAACTAAGGGTCAATGGATAAAATTATGTAAACACGTATTTTAGTGTATATTGTTTACTTTTTAATGGTAAAATAAATTTTTATTATAATTTAATAACATTAATTTCACAAAATATGCATCACTCATATAATACAACCAAGGTATTTTTTGAATATTTGGCTTTTAACATTAAAAACTTTCTATGGATATACTACATGGAAGGGAAGTGTTATATTTTATGAGTATGTTTTTGATTATAGAATATATTTAATTTAATGACACAATACATATTCATAGGCGCAATTAGGTGGAGGCTAGGGGGGGCTTAGCCCCCAAATATTTATCCAGCTTCCACGTAATAGGTACAAATATAAATTAAAAAGTAAGCTATGACTTACAAATTTTTTATTCATTATAGAAATTAATACATTTTTTTCTAAATAAAAAAAAACCTCCAATTCGTCTATAATCTCAAATTCAAATATTATTATTATTTCAGTTATTATCAATGTTGCACATTCCATAAACAAAATATACATGAGTTAAACGCATTGTGTTTATTACATTAGAAATCAGAGATGCTTGTTACCAAGAATTACCTGATTAAAGTTAAAGAGAATTTTGATATCGATGATATTAAACAAGTAGTCACTGAAGATGTGTACGCAAATCTATACATATAAACCAGGGCTTGCATTTGAAAAAAAAATTCCGTTTTACGTTATTTACAATTAAAACGTTACACAATTTTTTCGTTTATCGTTATTCAGAATTAAAACGTTACACAATTTTTGCGTTTATCGTTATTCAGAATTAAAACGTTACACAATTTTTGCGTTTATTGTTATTCAGAATTAAAACGTTATCCAAGTTTTGAATTTATTAAGAATAAAAACGTTATTTTACCCAACATTTTCCAACAATCCAGTAAATAATTTACAACTTAATTTTTTTCAACATCGTTACCAGAAAATTATAATTTATTATTTTATTAATATTCAATATTGGTATAAATGGTATTCTATGTACCAAACACCTAGGTATTTTATATAATTACGTTGGTACCTATTCTATACCAATTATTATTTAATATTTTAATTTAATACCTAAATTACCTATGAATTATATAAAATCACTACACATTATATTACCTATAATAGCAAAAATAAAACCATTAATTATTATTGTTTTAATGTTTTAAATGTATTATACATTTATACCTAATTGATCATCAATCATTATTATTTATTTATAGTTTTATAAGTGTTAGAATTATATAGTCATTTTTACAACATTTCATATTATGTAAATATCATTTAAAATTAGACAGTAATTTATGTTTTACACATTTGCACTGATTAGTTTGACATATACCTGTAATGTACATGAAATACATTACCTGAAATGTATTTATACCTTGCTACAATTGCCTAATAAATTATAGAAATATTGAGTATAGACTATAATATTATAGTATTCCTATTACTATATACACAAATAATGGAATAAATACTAACACCAATATGTAAGTAAATAGTAATGTATTCAAGTATATATATGATACTACCCATGATAGCGTTTTTGTTTTAATATTTAGCTAGGTAATATAAATAAAACGGATGTTTTAATAACAGTATACTAAGAGGATCGCAGTAGTACAGACTACAGAGTAGACAAAGTACAGAGTGAATAGTGAATACAAAATAAGTCTATACTCTATACTTCTACAGCGCAATTATCGGGGCATTATTAATCATTATTAATAATAATAATAATTATTATTATTATTATTATACTAGGTATTAGCTATTGACAATTCAGTTTAAAAGTTATCAATAACTCCAAAAAAATGCGGGTAGGTAATGTCCCAGATACGGAATATAATATAATCAATTCTTAGATTTTTTTCTAAGACAAAAATAAATAGCATGAAATAAAATATATTTCTACGAAACCAATATACCTTAAATACCTTTAAATAAATGGATTTTAAATTTTCAAATAATTTTGTTTTGCGTTATTTTTCGTAATGATATTCTATAAATTACGTTTTGCGATATTTTTTGTTTAATGATATATTATATATATTGTTAATCGTTATGTTTTGTTTTGCGGTATTTAATTATTTTTGATTATCGTTTTCCGTTATAATTACGTTTACAAATTTCAATCGTTATTTGTCAAATATAACGTTATAATCATAACGCTATTATAACGTTTGCAAGCCCTGATATAAACTGCTACAGGCAGCGTTCACAATACCTGTTAGTTCGGAAACCTGCAAACGTTCGTTTACATCAATGCGGAGATTAAAAACTTGGCAGAGAACCACGATGAAATAAGATCGATTTTTAAATTTATCAATAATAAATATTGAGAGAGATGTAACGAATAGCTTGGGGACAAAAACAATTATTGACAAATTTGCTGTAGCTAATAGAAAATTAGTATTGATTTAATATTGAATATTAAATTAAATTACATATAAAAATATTTTAATATCATATGAATTTATTTATGTATTGGCAGTATAGCCATCCGGCTTATCACTTATGAGGGTGTGGGAGCGAAGCCTATTTGTTGTCCTGATTTCGCTAGGCATGATATTTCGAACGCTAGATTAAGTTGATTAAGAATTTTAATAGAACAATTTGTACGTCAAAAATTAAAAACTATTTGTAAATGAATATATTACGATTGATACAACACCAGATTAAGTAAAAATATGGTTGTAAAAATTTTAAATTATTAATTGTTATGAAGGTCCATAGATATGAAACCAGTGCAATGTAGCACCCAAGAGAAGTTGACAAGCATATTTAAACATCTAAAAAAATATCTCAGTTATGATTCAAAAATTATATTAGGTACATTTGCTGTATTGTTAAAAAAAACACATTTAAAGTACATTATATTTATTTAAAAATATTTTATATATATATTTTTTGTAAAAATTAAAACCATGAACTAAAATATCACGTTTCTTAATAATATTTGTACGATAATGTAAATTGTCTAGTATGAATCTACATATTATATTAAATACTTATACAATAAATTAATATCTTAATATCAACAATTGTAACTGTAGTTACCGTCAATAACGGACGGACGGGGTTACGGGGATATATGTTGTTCTAAACTTAAGTTTAGAAACCTAAAAAGTTTTTTTATAATTTGTCATCCTCATATTTTTTATTTAATATTTTAAGTTATACAGATATTAGTATATGACATTTCAAGATGGAAAGATGGTGTTTGAATAATTTTGGAAAGAGGGGGATTTGAGTGGGCTAACTTACGATTTTGACTCCCCTGGAGGACAGTGATCGAAATAAAGGGGCTGCAGATTAGTTAACTACGTTAAAGTCTCTCGTATTTTATGTATACTAATAGTTATTACAAATTATGTACCATTGATTATTATATATTATATTATTCCCTACATATAAATTATAATAGGTATTACTGTCCATCTAGTGTTTACTTATATATTTTAAATTATATTCATATGTATTTTTTTTTAATTATATGCTTCACAACCATTTAGTGTAAAATTTTGGCTTTCATTTGTAAAAAATGAAGCTTTTACCGCTATAAGAAACTTTTATAAATGGTATAAAATTCGTAAGTATTTAAAAAAAAATTCCCGAAAGAAGAATTTGAATAAATTTACAATCATACGAAAAATGTGAATAAGCACGTTCGGTCAACAACTCTATATGTAAATACTTAAAGTCATAGGTAAAAATATGTTTTTAACGGAGATACCACATAAAATTACAGCATTGTTTTTTTATACAGGCACCTCTGGTACCTACCTATTATCAATTATGTAGGTATAATATAATATTAAAAATTTAGCTCAGATATGACGTTAAACTACAGATACCTATAGTAAATCTAATCTTTGGTTAAAATGACAAAAAATAAAATTGTCCCACCGAATTCCTCAAGTTACGACAATATAGTGGGGTACCTATCAATGTATCATATTATATAAAGCGTCGCACGACGTTGTGGATAGCTGTCAGTTTCACGGTTGTCAACATAGTAAGCCAACAGAAATAAGGTACACACTGCTGCAAAATTATGGACGTCAAATATTTTATAATATTCCAACTTTTCACAACAGTCTTTTTCACTTTTGGAACTTGGAGTTCTTCGGCAAATGTTTCAACTACTGCTGCTTGTGACAGGTAAAATAGGTCTTAAATTATATTTTTGTTATATTTTAATTTATTTGGTACAAATAGCAATTCACATATCGATGGTAAGACGTAACAGTTGTAATTCACAAACGTAAAAATTTTACAGGAGAGCAATTTTAAGATTTTTTAAACCTAATAATTTTGTGTTAGAGTTTTTATCCTTTTTGTTTTTGGTGGTATAAGTACCATACATGTTATAAATGGCAATTATAATTTTTTCAACATGGACATGGTACTTACCGGGTTTGTTAATCGGGACTTATTAATAATATTGTTAATTTAAATAATACTTGAATTATTTCATGATATAAATAATTACAGTTTACTTAAGACAAGTTAATTTGATATATAAAATTAAATAAATGTATTGTTGTTAAATCGTCATAAAACAAAAAAAAAAATTAGAATTTTTTATAAAATACATTTTTAAAATTTTTTTTTGTGAAAAAATCCCGTCTTAAATGATATTCTATAATTATAAAATTTATCACATGTTCAAATGTAAAAATTTTAAATATTTATCATTTATAAGCTATGAGTAATAAACTTATAATAGCTTATAATATATAATTTGTATTCAAAAATAATTTATTGCCAAGTTCTGAAAAAAAAAAAATTATTTTATTTTATTTTATCAACACCTGAATAAGTGTAATAATAACAAATAAAAATAAAAATCATATTTTACTCTTAAGACTGTCGGAGCAGACAATTTGAAATATTTGCATTCTATAAACAATTGGACGTTATGTGATAGAGCTAGGTTGTCTATGGTTAAAACATAATAAAATATATTATATAATTGAAAAATTATATTTGTTTTTTGAATACGTACATTTATTAAGAACAATTTTGATTTTAAGGCTTGTGAGATTAAAAATAATTTTTCAACATAGGTAATCTAGATAAAAACTAATAATAATCATAAGTATTTAAATGTAGAATAGTAATAATTGAACATCGCGGAAGTACAAAAACATAAAATAATATACCAACTTTGACAAGTGTTTGATATGTTTCAAAAGTTTCAGAATACAATTAGGTAAGGTTTTTAATACAATATATTTTAAAAAATGTTCGCTACTTTCTTATGTTTTAATATAGGTAGGTGAATTTTATATTACACTTTAAAAACTCTTATGCTGGGTTTCATGAAATATTGATTAATTTAATCGTTCAATAAAATTTAACCAACTAACCTGCACGGGCCACTAAATCATGTTTAAATAACAATTATCCCAATTTTAATTCAATAATAGTTTAGTCATTGTTCATGCAATCCGGCATTAATCTTTACAAAAAAAATTAAACATAAATATCTAATTGTTATTCATGTGAATATATTTATATTGTATACTCTATAGCAGCGTTTCTCAAACTATAGGTCTTCAGTCAATTTTTGATGGGTCGTGAACATTTTTTGAATTATATGTATAGATTCCAAGAAATTTATGTTAAATAAATATTAAATATATTATTATGTTATTAAATAAACTTATATTATTATAGTAATATAGTACCAAAAATTACGTGGGTAATAAATAATAATTCGTCATATATTTATTTATTACGATGGGTATTAATACGCCTCATTATTAAAAGTACATTATTTTATAAAAATATATTGATTATAAACCTATAAAATAATAAATACCTAATAAAAGTAATAAACAAATTTTGTTTTAAATAACCACTTTTTGAAAAGTTAAACCAACGTGGTCGTGAAAAATTTTTCGGGGAAAATTTGGGTCGCGGTAAAAAAAAATTGAGAACCACTGCTCTATATAGTATAACAATTAAAATTATATTACAGCAATATATCGTTATATGTTTTCAATGATATTGTATTTTATTAAAGGTGTTCCTATAAAGTCGGTCAAAAAAATATCGTAATAAACAATATGTGCAAATTGTACACAATTTTACTTAACTATATTATCTAAGTCAGAAACTTACATTTAAAAACACGCCTCGATTAAGTTCTAGAAGTTAATGTCAGTCAACCTTAAGATTTTTACAGAATTAAAATTTTCCAGGTCAAAGACTCAATTTTTTTTGACAGCGGACGCAAATTTTTTTATTAAACGTTATTTGGTATACGGACATATTTTTATTTTTAATGGGTTCGCAAGAACTGATACTGGTCGCGTATGTGAACTGCAGCGCACAGCAGTCTTATAAAAAACACTTTTATAATAATTGTATTGAAAAATACAGATAAATGAATAAAAATGTGTATATTTTAATACCTATTAATTATAAAATGAACGGTTCTTACCTAATAAAATATAAAATAAACAATTTATTCGATTTTAATTGTATTGAAAATAATATAATGATTATCAAAAAATAATCTGAAATATGACTGAATAATTATTTTGAATTTTAGCAAGGTTTACTAAAATAGTATTAAATTAGTATAGTAATAAATAATTAATAAGTAACAGTTAGCTTAAAATTAATCTAATGATTTTTTTAATTCCATTATTGTGTACCTTAAGTCAAATGATATTACGAACCTACGTAAGAGTTTCAAGTCCTCGAAAGAACTATCTATGAGGAAATCCGTATTCAATTTTAATGTCTTACCTACACAAATTAAGTTTGTATACATTAATTTTAACAACAAAATAATTAAATTTTTTTGTAATATTGACGAATTTCTTTATAATCTTTAGACGCTCATATAACAAAATATGGGTACAAACGAATAAATTCTACTCGTACCTAGCCATCTAGGTATATAACTTGTTTAATATTTAAAACAAAATTTAAAATCTAATAGGTGTATTATCATTCTGCATTTAAACTCAATGATATAAATTTATTAATAATGAGTAATTTTATAAATTACGTTCAATGTTATATATGGCCATTCCTCGGAGTCACGGAGTGTGTTGTAGAATATCTCGTGTGCACATTATAGAATAATAATAAGCTTGTAGAACATTGGATACTTGTAAGTATTTTATGACCTGTTATTATCATTACTGTGGTGAATGGTGATAGCATAAATTTAGATTTGACATTTTATTTTTTCCGTTATAAATCATGCGTGATTATACATAGTAGGTACCTACTTATTTATACATATTTATCTATAATACAATTAATATATCATATTATTTCATATACTATTGCAGTGATCCATAATATTAGATACACTCCTATACTCTATATTATATGTGATTATATCATATAATAATCTTTAGCGCATTTAGTTGTCACTTGTCATTGATTTTTTGAATGATAATGCACCCAAACAAAAAAATACAGAGTAACTTGAATGTTTAAGATAAATAAAACATGTTTTAGACGGTGATATATTGGGTATATTATGGTATATTTTAATTATTTATTAGGCATGGTTTTGGGGAATTTTTTTCAGATAAATATAGTTGAGTACGAGTAATAATAAAATAATAATTGAAATAAATAACGTAATGGTATGCATAAATAAAACACTTTTTAAACATGTTCTATTAAATTCAGGCGGTCTACAGCCTTCACAGCTACACCCATAAATTCATAAATGCTATATTGAGTTAGATTTTCCAGATATTTTTTTAAACAAAATACACTTTGTTTTTGAAAGTTTTTGTACTACATGTTTAATTATATACCTCTTTATATTATTATTTGAGGTAATTACCAACACAAAAAAAAATAAAATGTAAAATTGAACAGATTTATTAGTTTTATTTTTAAGCTTTACGATTTATGAGAAGAATTTTGAAATTCGGCAATAAATGGGTTATAGAAAATACGACATTGTCAACAATTCTAAACGTGTGTATATGACCATACTAATAATTTTTTTAAATATAATACATACAAATATATTTATTTAAATTAATATATCATTTTATAAGTTAAGAACATTTATTTTATAATCTCAGAACTACAGTAAACATTGATTTTTATCCTCATAATCTATTTTCTCTTTATTAATTAAAAATTTTTTTTTTTTTTATTTGGGTTAAGGCTTCTACTACTCAGGTCATTAGGCTGTGGTACTGTAGGGGGGGGGGGGGTACTGTAGTTTTGTTTACTCGTGATTTGTTTTGGCAGAACTTTTAATTTGGGCACCCGTAGGTATCTGCCATGCCCGAATGGGGGATGGCGGCACTTGTTCTCCGGACACCGTGACTTGCACGGAGAAAAATGCCGCCCGGTGGTCGAGGATCGAACTCGAACCGGCTATGCCGAATCCGTCGCGTTAGACCGCTCGCCACCTCGTCCCCCATTAGATAATTTACATAATGCTATATCGATGTTTATTAAAATCATAGCTATCACATAGTTGAAATAAAAAAAATTGGTTGTATTTACGAAGTTTATGTCAAACATCAAATAGATAATCTGACCAAAATGTATCGAGAAAAAAATCGTGGTTTCAATTAATTAGTTATCTTAATAATTCACCTTACTTTTATGCAAGGATGTTTATATTTTCACATCTATTAAATTGAGAAATTAAATATCTGATAAAACCTTCAATGAAATGTGTACTTGTAATTTGTATTTATAGTTTATGTTTGATACCTTAAAATTTAAACTTTAAGAATACGGATTATCTTCAAAAATGACACAATATTATATCTTATATAAAAAAAAGTAGTTAATAGTTTGAAAAAAGGACATTTAAATTTAGTTACAGTGAATATTATTAAGATAAAATTAATAGTACCTATTAGATTAATTAAAAACATTCTAATTTAATTTAATGATTTATATTAATATATTTTTGTTTCAGTAAAATTTTCTGTCAAGGATCTATTCTGCATACCGTACAGATGTCTAAATTATTTCATGATTCTAAGACTTTTGTGGACATGAAAACTAAATGCAACTATGATGTTATTGACACACTCTTCAATTCAACAGAGTGGAGCAAAGAGCCAAACAATAACAAACTGAATGAAACCATCAACACATGTTTTGAGAAAGAAGATTCTGAATTAATAAAATGGATTCCTACTGATTGGGTCAAAAATCCAAAATTTCTTGAAAGCATTAAGGATAATGTTTTAAAAGGCTGGGCTAAGGAAATAAATCTAATATGGAAAGAACTCGGTAGAACGATCATAGATGACGTCCGCTTGAAACCCACGAATTATTCATTAATCTACGTTCCAAATCCCTTTATAATACCAGGTGGTAGATTCCGTGAAATATATTATTGGGACTCTTTCTGGATAATTAGAGGCTTATTAATATGCGAAATGCATATTACTGCAAAAGGTATGATAAGTAATTATATCTCAATGATTAAAACGTTTGGACATGTACCAAACGGAGGTAGAATTTACTATGCTAAGCGATCTCAGCCCCCTATGATTACACCCATGATCAAAAGTTATGTCGATGCAACAAATGACATGACATTTGTGATAGAAAATATTCATGCATTAGAAATTGAATTCCAGTACTGGATGACACAGCACAACGTAACAATTAACAAAAACGGAAAAAATTACACGCTTGCAGTATACAGGGATTATTCAACAGGACCACGACCCGAATCATACAGGTAAATACAATTTTGTATTTCATAGAAGTTATCTCAAGTTTAATTTATGGGCTTATAAATATTAATTGATGTTACTGATTTTAAAATTATTTAATTTTTCTGTGGCACAGTGTATATTAGGTACTACCTATTTGCCTACGAATCATACATATGTAATTTGGGTTATTAGTAAATATCTATACATTTCAAATTTTTATAATTTCAAAATATGTTTTGTATAACAGGGAAGACATAACGAAGGCACAATTCTTTAAAACTGAAAGTGAAAGAGAAAACTTTTACTCCGAGATCAAGTCTGCAGCGGAATCGGGTTGGGACTTTTCGAGCCGTTGGTTCATCCTAAATGGAACAAATAAAGGTAAATGACTTACTAGTTTTTGTATTTATTATAAATATTTCCAACGACGCTTAAAACCATTCAAAATGAATTGTGCTTTCTGCGTTTGCTTAATTATCGGTAAAAAAAGTTTCCTCTGTTAGATACTGTAAAAGTAACAACAAAATAAAATAAAAACGCCATTTATTTTAAAACAATAGATTTGGGCTCAGCGTACTTACTTCTATGTACTTATAACTCTACCGGACATTTTTCCTTGTATCTATAGCTCAAGCGAATATTATGTATATATGGTTTTTATTTCTTACTATCATTAATATTATTTTACAAAATACACTTTATTTTACCACGCGTGTGCGGAAAATGTGTAGGTAGTGTATAACAATACATTGATATTATAGTTAGGTACCTGTAGAATAAAATCTATAGTTTGAAAAATTATTCGCAATACCTACCTACTATTAAATAGTGATTTAAGTTCGAAAAAATTTCAGTTTTGTTATTTTCTTAAAAAATACTTACCTGGTATGTTCATTTGACACAAACAAATTAACTTCCGAACATTTCTCAAATCACCTTTAATGTATAGCTCTGAATAAATATGTTAAATAACATTATATCGTATTCTTTCTTTCATATAATTACAAATTTTATTTGAGCATTTGTGGCCTTCCTATTATACATATTATTACTTAATTATAACTATTTAATAAATTTGATCCAAACTAGTTTACATAAAAAATCTTGCATGTAGTGTTAAATTCATTAATTCAATCGGAATACTTAAAAACTACCTAAATATCAGGGGCGGAGTGGCCGGTCTGGAAATGGGAATTTTCCAGATGGCCTGGACCATACTATGGCCTGGTGGCCTGGCCATTTTGTTAGATTTTTTTTTTTTAATTTAATTTAATTTACAAAATATTAGTTAACGCTAAATGCTAAATGTGTCAAAAATGTGTGTCTATTAAACTATTGTATTACAAATATTATTAATGTAATAATAGAACATTGTAATAGCCTCGTACAATCGTATACTCGTATGAGAAAGCTTTGGATATAAAATTACAAAATATTTGGTACATAAATATAGACATTAAATAAAATTAAAGCAATATTATATTGATATAGGCTGGTTATTTTTATAATATGACACCCAGATTCGACGTATTTCCACCTGTTGAACCGACAAGTTGTTTATCTGTACCCTTTATCTGTAGACTGTAGTTACTACTGTAGGACTGCAGAGTGGCGACGAATATAGCAATGCGCCAATGCCTAATGGCTAATAATAACTAATAATACTAATAATGTCTAAAATATTAGTATTTATAATAATATAATCAATATTAATGATAATACATATTAAATTTGTATTATTGGTCCCTTTACTTTGGTCATTGTTATTTTTATAAATAATATCTATAATAAGCCCAAACAAATTAGTCATTAGTGTTTGATATTTGTACACTGTTCACTTGTTGTTGAGGGTGTCGACAGTGTCGTTTATCCACGTTTTTCCTTTTATTAATCCAGCTGTTGTTAACATGTTAATTTGTTTGCTATCTAATGAAAATTTAAGTTTTATATTATTGATCGTACGATATTATATTGTAATTATGAATAAAAAAAGGAAAGGGGTGGCAGGAAGAGATCGCGAAAAAAACAAAAAATTACTTGCAAAATGTGCTGAAAAATGTAATCAATTAGATTCATTTTTTCTAAAAGGTACACCTACTTAAGAAGTGTGTAATATGTTGTTATAATGTTTTAATTAAATATAATTTATTTGCAAATGCTTACCCGACATTAACTATAGCATATCAATATATTTTAACCCTCCCTGTTACGCAAGTTTCTTGTGAAAGGTCATTCTCAACATTGAAATATTTAAAAAACCGGCTGAGAAATTCAATGACCAATGAACATCTTGAGTCTTTTATGCTAATGGCCATTGAAAATAAAATTCTCATGGAAATTGATAATAATATTATCATAAATGCAGTTGGTGAGAAATCTAAACTATTATTTAAATTATTATTATAAATGTATAAACCATTTTTAATTTTTATTATATTGTTTATAATTTATGTATTTATTTATTACTTATTACCTTATACCTACTATACCTAAACCATGAAAACACAATATATAATTATTAATTATTAATATTTCGTTGGTTTCAACTATTAAACTATGCCTACAAATTTTATATTTCAGACATTCAGGTATTAGTAGTATATTAATAAAAGGTGGGCAATTTAATGAAAATAATTAAGTCTGGCTAGTTAAGTTAATTCAATAAATTGGTTTCAGGCTTCAGTTAAATTTAAAAGTTAACAAAAAAAAAAAAAATTAACTTAACTCATTGAAAAAAATTAATTTTTTTTTCAAGTTATAAATTGCACTAGAATTAAATCTACTTATATAATAGTTATGAAATAGGTGAATAGAAAAACAAAATTCGAGCGTAGCGAGAAAAAAATTTTTGGTGGGTGGCCTGGATAAATTTTAAACTCCCGGCCTGGATTTGGTTCCCACTCCGCCCCTGCTAAATATTATAAATTAAAAATGCATGTTGGTTTTAAAATTGTTAATTTTGTATTTACATTACTTTTATAGAAATATACGTATTTGAAATTGTTGAGTAGGTGGGTTTTATAAATAGAAATCTAAATCCTTTTGAATAAAATAATGATATTTTTATATAGTATATCAACTATAGTTTAAAAATCGTACCAAGCATCATATTACATATTATAGCCTATAGGCAAGACTTTAACGAGTTAAAAATTAAAATTAAGTTAAAATTTTAAGTTAATAGTAACGAAGTTAAATAATTCGTTAATTTTTGTTGTAACTAATTTTTAACTTAACTGTTGTATTCTTAACAAATTTGACGTGTTACCTTCGAGCTTATTTTATTAATTAATTGTTTTAAATTATTAATTGTATACTAACCATTTATTTATAATTTTGTTGCGTTATGAAATATTATAATTCATAAAAATGTCCAAGAATATTAATGATTTGTGCAGATTTATAATTATTTTCTATTGATATATAATAGGTATTACTATATATTAGGTATGTATAGTATAATATAGTCGTATAGGTAAGTTAATTTACAATAGTACGAGTTGCAGGGTAGTGACTATATAGTGGGTGTTACTAATTTATGATCCTAGCTGGTTCATGAGACAAACAAAATAGGTAGCTTATAACTTTGGCCGCCTATTATATTTATTATTTAAATAATAGTTGTAAAATTATGAACATAGGTCTAACACAGATTATTCAATACAACATTGGACATATACTACATATATTATTATTATTTATTGATATAAAAATGTAATATAATAATAATTAAAATGTATAGTCATATAATACAATTTCCGATTTCGTACATTATAATATGGATCTAATATGTACCTACTGCGTATTCGTGTACCTATAAATATTAATTAGGTAGTGTTCTTGTCGCCATTACACACATATTACAAACACACATTACTTGGAATGATTAAAATTAAAATGTACTAATAGGAAAATAATATTTAAAAATATGTAGATATATAAATCGAAAATATTATCCAAAATGGAAAATTATAAAATATATTAATATAACTAAGTACTATAACTTGTAGGTTCAGTTATAATTATACTATTTTAGCTGACCACTTATTTAATTATTGGGGGAATAGTTAAGTGAATAGTTGATTTGTCAACTACCGGCCCTAAATTCTCTGTAAATACTACTTGCGGCTATGTCTCATATTATATGGGCCCAAATCATAAGTACATTATGATTTAAATTAATTTCATCTAAGTTAATTCGTCTAAAATCCAAAATCGTCCAAAAAATATATTAGTTGTTTTTAGCTTTACTTTACTTACATCTTCTTAAATTAACTTAACTTGATGAGTTGAAGCTATATATAGCGGTAAGTGTGTAGATTGTATAAATCTCGTTATGGTCAAACTCGGAGGAAACAGAAATAAGTTTGAGATATTGAGTCTCACACGGCTACACAGCCATTTGTTGTTTCCGTCTTAAAAGTGCGTAAGCAGATCACGTTTAGCTTCGTTAGTTTAAAAATAAGGGTGACTGACCTACTATTAAACTTGATGGAAAGAATATTATCTGTGTTTGTGTGTAGGTTTTTAAGATGGTTAATTTTTTTAACAAGTTATGCGTATATAAGATGGTGTAAATTATAAATGCTTATAACTCACTTGAAAACTGAATATATATTTATAAATATATATATAAAATTTAAATAACTCATGTGATCTGCTGAGCGTAAATTTACAATTTTACATACTTGTAAGATGGAGATAACAAATATCTTTGTAGCGGTTCTTAATGTAGTTACATAATATTAATATTACTTCAATGGGATTTAAATTGAGATGGATTAGTTAAAAGTTACTCGTATTTTTTTCGTTAACTCATTAAGTTAAAAGTTAACTTTGAAAAAAAAAACTTAGCGTAGTGTAAAGTTAAAATTTACTAATCAAAAATAAAAAATTCCAGACACATAATATGCTTTATTAGAATTTAAAATGATACATCAAACTAAAAACCCATTCAAAATTGTCATTATTCTTCGAACAAAAATTAACTTAATTTAGATACTTTTGAAATAAAATTAACTTGAAATTAACACGTTAATCTTGAAAAAAAGTAACTTATTAAGTTAAAAGTTAATTTGAAAAAAAAAATTAACAAGTTAATTAATTTAATTAAAATTAACTTCACGTTTTAACTTAATTTTAACTTTAACTCGTAAATCCCCAGCCTTGCTAATATATACCTACTACGATAAAAACTACTTAAACATTATGAAATTTGAAACAAAATATATACTCTTCAGTCTTTACGAAAAAGTTTTTCTTTTTAAGACCACTTTTCCTTAATTTATTTAAAGCGTTTTAGTGGGAGAAAATATAAACAAAAAGTATAGAAATAAAAATATTTGTCTATAATTCAGTTTATTTTATTTCAAAAATATCATGTGTTTTAAAAAATAATAAGATATCACTAATTTAATGAACAATTTTAATGATAAAATATATTATAAAACTTGTAGGTATATATAGTTGTATTTCTGAACATTTTTAAATTTTCTAAAAATGGGAGTGAAGTTGGCATGTAAATTAACGCAGATGACGAATTAAGCTTGGATAAAAATGTATATAATATATATAATTGCGCGTCATAAATAAAATGTAAAGCATAGCTTATACATTTTTCGTCGCCTTCAATAGGCTTTTCTGTATATTACAATATTTTTAACTAAAGCTTATTAAGCAGCTTGTTAGTCACCAATTATATCACGAATATAGGATCACGGTGGATGGTTGTATTATTTTTGTTAACATCGGTATATATTTTCATCTAATTTATTTGTTAAAATAAAATCAATTTATTGGTTTAAGACTGTTTTATAAGTTTAAACAAAGCTTAAAGTATTGATTAGTAGGTACCGACAAAACTACAATACTGCATTGTATATGATAAAATGTCAATTATATAAAGAACTATCGTAAATACTAAGATATTAAGAATATAATGTCAGAATGTTATGTCTATATATGATGTGGTCATTATTACAATTATAAATATTACCATTATTACCAATATTTTTCTCTTTTCGTGCACTATTTCAACATAGTTTCATTCACTATATATTTAATGTATAGAGTATGAAAATTTATTCGAATTACAGTAGGCTTAACTTATAGTTATACTTTCTAAAGTCTATGTCATAAATGATGTGTACCTAAAATGTATTATCACGTTTATTATACTCAACTGGTAAAGGTTTTATTTATTATATTTTTTCTAGAAACATGTCCACAACGAATAATATGAAGCATAATATTAGTTTTATTTTACTTTTATCTGTCATACACATAATTAAAACTTGATCCCGAATTTGATAGTATACGACGTGTCAATGATATAAAATATAATAAAGTACTTCATTTCTGATCAAGATAATATATGATTTTAATATTCCCCACATCGGTTGGAAAATGATTTAATTTTGTTACCCTATAATTTTTATTTTTATTTTTTTTATCTAATTTACATTAAAAAATGTAATATTTGAACTCAATGGTAAACGAGCGATGTATTAAATATGTAAATATATTTTATGTGTGTATCATTATAAAATGGGAAAGGGGAGTGAGATAAAATGTCACTAAATCGGATAATAGGTATTGTCTTAGGTTATGATGTGGTCAAAAAAGTTGCATACAATAACTGATGTCATTGTATGATTGCAGGAGACATCACAAATACAAAAACGAGGTCAATTGTCCCTGTAGAGTTAAATGCCTTAATGTTTTGGAATGCAAAAATATTGAGTGATTTTTACCGAGAGATGAATAACACTGTAAAGGCTTTGAAATACGAAAACATTTCTTTGGAATGGAACGAAGCAGTGACAGCTGTTCTTTGGGATGAAGAAGTCGGAGCATGGTTAGACTTTGATATAATTAATAATGTCAAACGTAAATATTTTTATCCTACAAACATATCACCATTATGGACTGGGTGTTATGCGAAAAATCAAACCGAATACTTCGTCACAAGAGTGCTTGACTATTTGAACCAAGCGGATGTACTGAAGACTCCTGGGGGCATACCAACCACACTTAGCAAATCGGATGAACAGTGGGACCAGCCGAATGCTTGGCCCCCACTCCAATACATCACAGTTATGGCGTTAGAGAGCACTGGTCATAAAGACGCGAAAAAAATTGCGTCAGAACTAGCGTCCAAATGGTTATGCACAAATTATGTTCCATTTTACAACACTTCTAAGATGTATGAAAAAGTAAGTCCGATTTGATGAAACAGCTGAATAAAACAATTTATAGGGTAGAAAGGGGATACTGTGCAGTGTAAACAATATTATTTTAATTTATTATAAATATAGGTACATTTCATTAGGCTGTTTTTGACTATCAATTTTTATTAATAATTCACAACGTACATAACCATCATAACCATCATAAGGGTATAACTATTTGAGGCAAATGCTTAAAGTTGCTAAAAAAATGTGTGCACAAACATATCAATTGGCCTGTAGGACAGTAATTGAACATGGTATAGGTGGTTTAACTGATAGGCAGGTTTCGGGTGAATTGTAGACTGTAGGGTCTATAATACATCTGATTTCAGTGGACACACCACGCACTTATTAATTTCACTGTTACATTTGGGCTTTGACAGTTTTCTATATCAAAAAAAAACCTTTGAGGGTTGAAACACACAAAATCCCCCCTCCCACTACTTTTATATACCACTTACCATGTAAGTGTGTTATCGAGGTAACTTTTATAATTATTATTATAAAACAAAATAACTATCTATTTCTATAAAATCCTATTTATGATTAGAATCATCAGTTTAAACTTTAATTTTTTTAATATTTTAACATATTTTAGACTTAAAATAAACAACGATACATATTTATAATATGCTATAGTACCTATACCTAATTATATAATATTATTAAAATATTCTATAAATTACGATTCACCTACTAGTTAACTTTTCAGTAGGTATTACTGTAAACAATATTGTATTTCAATAGACACAGTTTAGAATACTTTGAATTCCCCATTATCATTTCTTCTTTTTTTTTATAACAAACTTGTCCATAGTATAGAAATAAAATAAGTAGGTAGTTAACTTAAGTTAACAGAATAGGTAATTAGTAAATTAAAATATTAAATAATTAATGTTTGTTATTTCTACAAAACTAAAAAAACACGTTATACAACTTGGGACACAGATTTATCATTCAGGGGACATAGTATTTTAGCCCCTGGTAGACTTTACATTTTTTAATACTTGTTACTATATCTGCAGACCTATTTAAATAAATCATATTGTCGTTGGTTATCGTGTATATTAATTCGCCAAATGTTTTGACAGTACCGAGTGGATGCAGGCGGTGAAATAGGAAAAAGTTCGGGAGAATATAAAATCCAAGATGGTTTTGGCTGGTCGAACGGAATCGTATTGGAATTTCTACAATTATACAATTCTACAGCCTCAGTACAAAATTGGGATGTAACGGCAAAAAACTGCAGTGACGTATTGAAGAAACTAATCAATTCAAAGAAGATTTATGATAATACAAAAGTAGATCATACTTGATGTAAATACAAATTAAATAATAATAATATATAATATAAAAAGTATAATGCATTTGATTACCTTGATTCAAACTAAAATCAGAAGAAAACTCTAAATTTGTATTTTTAATATTATATCCATATTTTGTTCCAGCTTACTTGTTGAACCTATATTATAAATATAGTATAATATTAATCAACGAACAAACAAATTTAAAATTATGATAGATAAATTTAGGAATTTTAGGTCAATAGTTATAGTCTGTCAATATTTGATTTTAAATGAAAAGTTAATGTATAGTTGTGAGTAATTTAAAGTACCTAATTTAAAGTTTTTAAGAATGTATTTTTTATGGTTATTAGTGGATGGTTTAGAATACTTAAATGTTACGTCAGTCATAGATTGTTAATTACAATTTAATATTTTGTTATAAATATTTTTTGATTCAGACATTTAATTTGCTCTACATTTCCAAATTAGGAAGTTAAAATCGGAGCTAAAAAATAAGTGATAACACATTAACAATAGCAATTTACATACAGTGAGTTTCAAATTTTATGTGAGAATATTTACCATGAAATATTAAAATTAGGAAAAAATTATCTACCTATGTAAAAATGGTTTTGAATCATACTAGACAAATTACCTAGAAATTAAATATGTTTTATTAATTAGAAAGCGAATGTATGAAGGTTAACATTTAAAATTAAAATGGAAATTATTTTCGAAATAACATTAACATTCATGTACAGTTTAATTTTGAATGCACCACCTACAGTGTACAATATAGTAAATTAAATAATTAAAATAAAAACATTATGATATTTAGATGCTTATGTCTTATTTTTATTTTTAGTGCCTCGTATTATATGACATTGTTACGTGCGTTGCCCGTGAATCCACGCGAAATTGATTCCGCGATTATAGGTACCTACATCGAATAATAAAATTATGAAAACAAAATAATATCGTTAAACGGTGTTATATGTAAATTTCTTACATTCTACATTTTTATCATTGTCATACAAATAATCTACCATTTCCAGATCCTCCAAAAATCGCCTACGTTTAGTAGACCTACTAATATTTTTATTGTTTGACATATTTGAATTACTGAAAGTATAGTGATAAAGACAATAAGTTAATAATACGTACAGTAGACAGTCGTCAGTATCAGCAGCAAAATTGGCAATAACACGTCAAGCTTAATTAAAAAAAAACAGAAGATTCATAAAATTGTTTAGTGTTAGTGCCTATTGGTACCGCTATATTCATATATAATATTATGTATTACTAATTTACATTGTTTCACTTACCAAAATATTTGAAGATTAATAGAATGTCGTATTAGGTGTAAACTCTGGTTGAATTATCTGACTTTTTTAACAGGAAAACTTAAAAGCATGCCACACACACGGTCTTCGTGAACTCAATGGATAAAAAAAATTGGTTTTACACACAGATAACGGTCATAAAAATATTAATTTTATCGGCGATTTTACTCGGTAACAATAATAATATAATAAGCAAATGGTACGAAATGATGACAGTTTTAATTGTTTACGATTTTCAATCCTTTTAGGCCGTAGCAATTTTGTAAATTATTGTAGGTACTATTGTAGTGACAGACAACAGACCATGTTCTTGAGCCATATTAAGGATATTTTTCGAAATAATATTTATTAGTACTATTGAGTCGTATCAGCAGATTATACAATGTATACTGTTAGTGCATCATAGACCTGTAAACTAACGCCCTGCCGTGATTAATCCAGACAACATAACATATGAGCATGGAACTTATAAGAGATAAAAAGCATGTTTTGGGTTATATAAATTATGTTTCGGCCCACAGTAACGGGCAAAACCTCTATGCGATGTCCATTAGTTTATTATAGGTCTATCGTCTATGCAGTGCATTATGACATATTGAATAAGTTAATTAAAATAACTTATTAGGCACTATTAGTTTTAAGTGCATTATATTAATAATGAATAGTGATAGATGAATAATTCTATATTCACTATACATAATTGTATGATGTATAATTGTATGATTGCACATTCTATGAGGCGGACATACCTATATTTGTTAATATATAATATACATATATTGACAGTGGGCGTGTATGATAATTAAGTCGATTAATAAGTACCTTTTAATTATAACATGACAACGTGTATATAAATTCAAGTTCAAAATATATATCCACCAACTATTTCAGCAACTATATATGCTTTTTAATTGCAATTAGTACCTAATATTTTATTATACCATATAATATTATATGGCATATGCCATATTGAGCATTCACATACATATCAATATAAAAAAATATACACAAAATTACAAATATCATAAAATATCATGTTCGCTCGGTTCTATATGTATAGTTTGAAGTTTGTAATTTAATTTTAATTTTTCGTATCACTAATATATAATATATACTTATAACTATAGTCTATAACATATATATTATGTTGTAAACTGTGATTGCACGCGTTTATTGGTTTTACTATAATATGAATATATATATTATTTTATTGTCGACTATAGCTGCTAAGCATATTATTAATATCTTATATTGTAATCGATATTATATTATTTTTTATTATTATGATAATGAAGATTAAAATAAAATTATAATATATATTTTATTCGATGAATAAAAAATAAAAATAGAATAATAATTATAAATATTTAATAAATTATGAGTACCTATTAACAAAAAATAAATATTAATATAGTTAAATTATTTAATGTTACATTATAAGATATATTTAATTTCCAATTACTATTGGAAATAATATATATTTTATTCAATGAATAGAAAATAAAGGTAGAATATTAATAATAAAGATTGAATAATAAATTATGAGTTTTAAGATTTATTCAATTTTTAATCATCTTTAAAAATTAAATATTGTTGAGCCAATATTTATTCATAACTATACAATGTTTTGGTTACAGCGTAAAAATTAAAATATTTTATCAATAATTCATAAACTTTTAAATTTAAATATCTGAATCCATATCAAATTCAATAATTATACAATTTTTTGATTGACAAATGCTGTGTGGGTAGTTCATATTGTCATATTAATACGGTGTAGTTTATATAAATCATAAAAATTGGTATTTGGGCAAAAGCAGAGCCGTCATTTGAGGTGTTGCAGAGTATACATACCTAAAATTTATCTTGATTGTATTTTGGCCTGACTATAATTTTTCTGCGACAGACAAAAATATTTTTATAGCCGTTACAGTGAAATTTGTTGTCTCCGTCTTACAAGTGCGTAACATAGCAACTTTTAGACTCATAATTAATTTAAAAATATTTATTAAAGACAAGATAAATTATATAGGTAAAATTAAAATAAGGTTAGATTAAAGGCTGATTATTGATTATTTTTTTAATCTAGAACTTATACAATCTATACTAAAAAAAAGTACAATAAGCCTAATGTATGTTTTTTAAATAAAATTAAATGCAATGGCTTGAGTTACTTGAGGGAACAAACCATCCAGTGAAGGTACTTCCACTGATTATTGATTATTAAATTTAAAGTTATTTTTGAAATGTATCGACCATCTCTGACCAGTGATTGATGTTGATTTTTGGAATTAATTGGGAATTACAGAGTTGCAAATCAGCCATTGCAGGTATCAAAAATACTTTTTTCTGCATCATTCTGACATTATTGCTGTTGTCACAAAAGATTCTGGCAAGCGTCACTTTTCTGATTTCTGTCAGTTGATCTTAAATATTATAAAAAAATAGTTAAAATCAGGATCATTCATTAAAAATATTTCAGATATACTAACATTCATTGAATATATTTGGTAAATCGTAAAAATATCTATCTGCCATTCTAGTTCTTATAAACTGTTCTCTAATAATACATCTCATCGTTGGGCCAACCATTGAGTCTCCTTCGTGTTTCTCAAACAATGCACCTACCAATAGCTCTATATCTCTCCAATGTTTGTATTGCTTCAATAGTCTATCAGTTGACTAAATATTAAAATATACAGGAATAAATTAAGTACTATATCATTATTTAATATTTAATATACTTTTAAACTTACGCCTTCAACCATGATCTTGGATAAATCTTGTACACTTCTGATAGCTTTTAGTCGACAATATTTTCTAAATTCTGTATAGCTTGGTATACCATGATCACGGGTTCGTTGTATATCCAAGCTGACGATGTCCATTCCAAACGCGTGGTTTGGATAAACACTGTATAAGTAATTTGTAAGCTGAAAAAAATTCAAATCACTAATGTTAAATTATAAAAGTTATACGGAAAATATAGTCTGAAAAGGATTATGTAATGTAATGTCATTGCGCTATATTGATTGTATTTCAAAAACCTACCGTTTTAGTAAATAGCATATCAATTTTTTGTGTATTCTGCGTAGATAGCCCTCTGACAAGCTGATCCATGTAATTTAATAGTAAACCAGTTGGTCGGTTGTAATGTTCCTTTAGTGAAAGACTTGCGTTGATCATTCGGCCTTCCGTATATAAACTAAACAAAAACGTAGGTTCATATATTGTCATATATTGTTGAGTCTACAATGTAGACTGTCGTCAATATAATTTTATTTAATATAATATAGGTAGCATAGTTGCAAATATATTTTAGCAACTTTTAAATGTAGATAGGTCAGACAACGAAGCAATCTGTGCTGAATTGACAGTTGATTTTTTCTAAATTATAACACCGCCAATCGCGCTTACCAATAAACTTGTTTTTGATCTAAAACTGTGATTGAGTTTTATTTCACCAATTTTACCTTCTTACATTAAAAAAAAAAACAGTGGCCCATACGATTATTTAAACCAAATAGTACATGTTATATAGAATCTTGAGTAATTCTAATTTAGAAGGAACCGACAAGCACATACTATCGTACTTCAACAACGCTAATTTAATTTGTTTTAGATAGAGTCAGTCTAAGTACCTTCCATATATAAACTAAACAAAAACATAGGTTCATACAAATTAATAATTATAAGTAGGCTATATGTGAAGATTCTATTTAGAAACATTAATCAACAGAACATTGAACATATTCTTATATATAATTATTTGTCATTGATATAAAAATGTAATATAATATTAATTCAAATTTATGTTAAGACATTTTAAAATGTATAGTCATATTATAATACAATTTCCGATTTAGTATATTATAATAAAGATCTTGTTGCCATTAGACAATTACTTGGAATGTTTAAACTTAAAATTTATTTGTCGGAAAAAATATTTTAAAAAAATATAGATATTTAAATCAGGTATCCAAAATGGAAAATTATAATAGTACTATAACTTGTAGGTATCAATATAATTAAAATGAAAATTATTTTTGGAATAACATTAACATTCATATACATTTTAACAACACCACCTACAGTCTACACATATAGTAAATTAAATAATTAAAATAAAAACATTATAATATTTAGATGCTTATGTCTTATTTTATTGTTTAGTGCCTCGTACCTATTATGTGACATTGTTACGTGCGTTGCCCGTGAATCCCCGCGAAATCGATTCTGCGATTATAGGTACGTCGAATAATAAAATTATACCTAATATGTAAAAAATGAATAAAGCATTCATAATTAATAAATTAATTGATAGATTGCGATTACAAATAGAAAAAAATATTTGTGATGGTTGGTAAAAAAAATAAAAAATAATATCAAACAAAAACGTTATGAAGAAAAATCATAGAAGGATAATACAATTTAAATGTAATCACTACATTAAAACATTAACAATCACAATCCAAAGATTGTTTACATCTTTAACGAAGTTAGACACGTATATAATTTTAAAATAAAACTTTAGTATATGTATCAATCACTTGCACAATCAATCCTAAATATTATGGAATAATTACATGAGGCCAATCATAATATTATAACAGTTATTTATTTATTTACATCAATCAATTAAAAATAATCGTAAATAGCTTAGTTAAATATTTGTTGAACAAATCAAAATATACTAGTTGATAGCGATTATGTACTTAGTGAATTCACTATAAAACGATATTAAATATTTTTACTGGATCATATTATAAATGTAGCCTTGTGTTGCGAAAATTATGTGACCCCTCCCCAACTCTCATTAACAATTTATAATTATGCCACTGACCTATACCACCTTATATTATATTAAGATACTCAAATAGTCAAAAACATGAAGTATCTTATTTTTTAAATATTAATTGTCACATAATATAATTTGGCGTTTGTGTTTTACTGCATTATAACACTATGCGTAACAACTATAGTCCATAACAATACTATTTGATAACGAGTGTATGACCTATATTATAATAATATGAAACCAACCATTAACGAATCATTAAATATAATGTATGATAACAATAGTATACAACACGATAGTAACGTTTCAGTGTAAATAATTGGTCCAAATGCCCAATAACAACGATGCAATTATTATGGATACTATATACTATACTTATTATGTACCTATAAGTAAGTACTAAAATACGTATTTTCAATACTTTCAAAAAAAGAACTTGGATCAATTATTTTAAATACTTTCTTAAAGTATCTGTATTTAAATTAAAATAGGATTATCAAATACTTATTCTTTTTAGTTTATATACTTTCTATTTTGATTTTAACCGTGTAAAATAAAATAAAATATATTGAAAATTTATATAATAGGTAGAAGGTAGGTATATTTGTTATTGTAAACTATAATTATCAACCTCGAAATCTAAAATCCAACAAAAAAAATAGATGAGTGTTTTATAGTTACATATTGATACGGTGTACCTAGTTTATGTAAAACATAAAAATCGGTATTAGGGCCAAAGCAGATGCGTCATTTGAGGTGTTGCAGAGTATACATACCTAAAATGTATCTAGATTGTATTTTGGCCTGAATAATTTTTCAGCGCCAGACAAAAAAATTTTTTTTTTAAATTGGTCTTAACTCTACAGTTGACATTTGTTGTTTCCGTCTTACAAGTGCGTAACATACCAAATTTTACGCTCAGTGGAACACGTTTATCTCCGTTAGTTTAAAAATAAGATCGTATGAAATTTAAAGTTAAGATCTAGATAATGATATAGGTTTTTCATTATATTTTAATTTTAAAGCGAGTTATGAATATTTTAAGATGTTCAAACAGTTTACAATTTTAAAATACAAATAACTGTCGCGTAACATAAGTTGTTATAAGACAGAGACAACAAATGTCGCTGTAAAGACCCCTTAAGTATCGTCAAATATGGTTATGCGATATTATAATTAATAGGGCTCGGATTTTGTAGCAAAATAAATCCTTAAAAAAACCAAAAAAGCATTTATTAATTTAATTCTAAAAAAGCAAATTTCAATTACACATAAAATTAAATATTAAAAAAGGAATTCACAACCATATATTTAGTCAAGTTACTTTCATTGAAACTCATTATATTGGGTGCTAATATATTTGTATACCTACATAGAAAACGTCAACGTCCACGTCAACCGATGTAATCGGTGCATATTTCATACAAACTAAATCCTTTGAATCATACTGTTCCACATTTACGTTTAGTGCAGTGCCGTTATGAATACTATTGACTTTTTGAAGTTCTGCCCATCCATTATTTTTTGAAAAAACACGATTGCACTTTTCTAAAATCAATTTCGCTACTTCGCCATTAGCTTCCTCTAACTTTTGTTTTGCTTCTAACACAATACCTATTTTTTTTTTAATTTTAAATTTAAATTTTTAACTTTTGGCATTTTGACGATTAAAGAAATTATTTAGAACACTATACGTTTATACCTCACTGATTGTCGATTGATATTTACCGGCCAACTAAAGTATTAGCACGTGCTATAAAAATACGTAGGTATAATTCAGATAATTTTCTCTTTCCTTGAGTCGTAAATACAACTATAGATAATTGTAGATAAAACTATTTCGGCACAATAACGACAGTTATTTTATCAGTCATATATTTATTATTGGTTTTTTCACTGGTTTTATAATTTCTGGTAATACTAATATAGTCCAAGACGTATAATATACATAGAAATAAGCTAAGTTTTCAAGAAAAATATATGAAAATCAAGAAAAAATAACCAAATAGGGGAAAAGCAATAAAAAGCAGATTTTATGGAAAAAAGCAAAAAAAGCAAAAAAAAGTTTATTTCATTAAAATCAGAACGATTCAAAACGTATTTATATAAAAGAATTATCTTTCTATCACACTTCCCTCAAAAGAAGCATTTGCTACAAAATCTGAGCCCTAATAATTAATGTATTATTAAACTATTGTTGTAAACTAGCAATTGGGATAACTGCTTAGTTTATAATTTGCAGGTAGCAAGACTGTCGGTAGAGGATTTCTTAGGTAGAGTTGACGAAATAATTAGACTGGTTGAAAGTTTAAGTTGTGTATTGAATTCTTCTGCATAAAATATTCTAAGTCTAATTCGACAAAGTTGTTAAGTTGTCTTTCGTGAAGGTGCTCGTCTGTACTGTGGTTTCACACGTCTAATCTACAGGCCGTTTCGGGTCTGGTTTTATAGGGCCTCCTGCTCTCCCACTTCCCCCTAGTCAATCGACATATCTGTGGATTTCACAGGACGTTGTTTAATTAATTATCAATTCATTCCCACGCCTGGTCATTCCAAGGATCGTGTCCTGTTATCGTGCTTGCAATATATGTTATACGCCATCCGTCACTAATCAGATACTATGCATTATATATATATACATATGTCAAATACAATATCTAAATATTATATTCATACATTTATGATTTAATTGAAGTTGTAGGATATATTGAAACGCGGTTTCAATATCGCATTGCCCTCGCATTATATTCCCATAGGTTTTCTAAAGGATATATGACTTTAATTTATTTGGCCGACTTTCTATGTGCTATTGTTTATCTAGTTTTTATATTGCCAAATGTAGCCGAAAGCGAAACGATCACAATAATATATCATGTGTATTATTGGGATCGTTACACGATTTAAATGAAGTATAAAAATGTTTGGCTTATAAAAAATATTTTATGTGAGATTAAAGATTTCAAAGTTTTGTTTTATAAATTTATATAAGTACACAACTTCTCTCAGTGAGGACCGTTATTTTGAAAAAAAAATTTCAATGTTTTTAGGCACAAATTAGTAATATTATTGTCTATTATTTATATTTAAGTTTAAATTAATGAATACTACCTAAGTAGTTAGAATTATTAGATAATATAGAATATTCATAATATATTAGATTATTACATGGACAGTTTAAAGGTTCTAATAACATTTGTTCTTGTAATTTTACTACAGTAAAATATATATTGGTCAGAAGACATTTTTTTTATCCTTCCTATAGTTTTTAGCATATAACTTTAAAAAAATTGAAATTACACCCCTTGGGCAAAGGGTAAACGAAAAATTGGTACAGTCTATCGTGTTTCGCAGTGGCTGCTCGTGGTTTGGATGACAGGACGATCGCTCCCCCTACTAAAATTAATTAAATGAAGAAAATTAATTGTATAATATTCTTAATTTTACATTTTTAAAAAATATTGCAATTTTTAAATAGTAAAATAGTTATAAACTACCTACTTTACATTTGTCTATTACAATAAAGGTCGTGTGCGAGCTGGGTTTTTACTCTCAGATACCAGGAGCACATACATGTACGCATGTACACACGAGTAGTGTTTGGCCGACCGGAAGCGTCGTCCGAACAATATTCGTATTACGCATGTTTAAGCGACGCACTACAATCGTGTGCGTGCTACCCGTTTATTTTATTACGTTTATTATTGGTGCAATGTTATATACGGGTTTGGACGACCGGCAGCGTTTCATAATTTAAACAATTAATAAAGATGTAGGATTAGTATAATATTATAATATTATTGAAAACCATTAACCCGTTAAGTAATATTAATCGATTTATCCTTTATTACTCTTTTTTTCTCTTATATTATTACGTCGTTTTAATATCCATTTATTATGTATTATCCGAAATGTCAAAACTAATATTCTGGAGTCCACCACAGTGGCGGATCCAGGGTTTAATTATGGGTGGAGGTGGGCATGGGGGAAAAAAGTTCAAAAAGTACAAAATTGGCTAAACACAGTGTAAGACATAGATAAGATAAGATAATTTTAACAAAATATTATCTTCATAAAAATGACACAAATGTAATTTATCTAGATAAAGATAAATACAACAATACATTTATCTAGATAAATATAATATTTTTACGTTTATTTTTATTGTTTGTTTTATTTATTTTTAAAATGGATGGGGAAATAAACCTATACCTAATTAATTTTAATATGCTCATTATAGTTAGTAGAGACTAGAGAACGATGGATAGTGCATGATGCCCACACACAGGTTCTCGTATTATCATAATCAAGGCTGGGCAAGTTAATGATTTTTTATTTAACTCAGTTAAGTGAAGTTAATATATGCATCAATAACAAAAAGTTAAAAATTAAAAATTTATTTGACTATAAGTTAATTCAGTTAAGTTAAAAGTTCATACACACTTTTTGTTAAATTTTTATTAAGTTAAAAAAAAGTTTATTTGTTTATACAACGCTTGTGTACTTAATTTTTTTCCAACCCAAAACTAAATTATAGGATATAGTGTTTATACTTCATACAGTATGTCTATATAAGTAAGATTCGAATGATATATATATTTTTAACTATAAACAATTTACGATACATATTTTTTGACATGAAAACGATATAGACTGAAATAGTGAAATATTATAAAATTAAAAACAAAATAATTAACTTAACTTACTCCTTAAAATGAAAAATTAACTCGTTAATTTCAGGTTAATTAAGACAGACATTTAGTAAGTTAACAGTTAAGTTAATGAAAAGTCAAAAGTAACTAGTTAAGTTAAAAAGTTAAAATTAAATTAACTTTTTAACTTAACTTTAACTTTTAAAATCGTTAATGACCAGCCTTGATCGTAATAACGTCGTTGGCAATAATAACATGAAATATATTCTTCTAATTTTATAAATAATTTATATAATATTAGAATTTTAATAACATTGGTTTTATATTTTTGTAGGGGCACTATAATATTTATCTAGATAAGCCCATTTTTTATCTAAGCTAAACATTAGATAAATTGTAATATAATTACCTAGATACTTTAAAAGATAATTTATATCAAATAATATGATCTAGATAATTCCCATACCTACTAAATTCCCTTTCCCATCGAACAAGAAACTGAAGTCGAAAATCAAACCATATTTACTGCCCCAAAAGGCAGACACAAAGAAAAAAAAATAAAAAACATAATTACTATATTGAATACTATTGCCATTAATAATGATTATAAATTTAATAATATAACTGACAACAGCAACAACAACTGATATTTTTTTTTCTATGAATGTCAATAAAATTTTATCTGTAGGGTCAAAAAGCTTGAAAATTTATAACAAGGTTCTTAATATATATATATGACAGTTGAAAAGTACTAAAAAAATTGTCAAGATTTATTTTGATAATTATTTAAAGTTCAAATTTTGACAAAATACGTAAAAATCTACAAAATGTGCAATTTATTTTGAGTAAGAAATACATAAACATTTTTCTCTTTAAATTTAATATTTGTAAATTTTATTCAAGATTCCTCATAAGTTTTTCTACCTTAATCGAAAAGAATGTCTACTAGAGAACCAAACTTGATGATTTGACCGTCAACATTTTCAGAAAAAAAAAGCTTTACCATAATCCATTAAAAAATATACTAGTTATCATTTGAAAAAATTAAATTGATTTTGCTATTGGTATACCTGCGTGTTTAACAATTTTGAAATTATTATAAAAAAATTGCCTGTTAAAAATAAAGAAACACCTATTTTTTCGTTTTAACGAAACCCTATGTCATCAATCCATAATCGTTAAAAAAAAACCCGCGTACAATGACATAAGACGCACCCTGTATAAATATTTTGACACACATAGCTTTTTACGGACAGTTTCAATTATAAGTTTTTTTATCTGTTGTATTTAATCTATGGTTTCAGGTAATTTTTAGTGACCCCCTCCCTGTTCTTGCATTTGCACACTGATTTTAAATGTTTTTAAATTACTAGAATTGTTCATAGTTTATGTATATCATATCCTCAACCCGAAAAAACCTACATATACACGATAATAATAAAAATATATTTATACCAGGTTTGCACGAACCTGATGGTGTCGCTTAACATGGAATTGGCGAATGGTAATATTGCGGTCGCAAAGCTGTTGCTGACGCTCGGGTCGGTGGTCTCGTTGTATGCGTTACTGTAGCCTTTTGTCGGCAGCTCAAGCCCGTTCCGCCTGGTGTAGTTTTCCCCGAGCAGCGCTGGCAGCCACTCAGCGTAAGTTATGTGCTGAATGGATGCCGTAACGATTTTCCTGGCCTCCTGAAAAATACGTTCGTCGTCCCAGTGCGGGTTGACGTGGGACAGTAGTTTGGCCAACCGGTTGTGTTCCCTCATCCACAATGTGTGCATGACCGTCAGTTGGGGAAGCGCATTTGCCCGGATGTCACCAGCTGTATAACACGTGCCGCTGCCATACTGACAGGCGATTGATTCGGTGTCTTCCAGCGGCATATACTGCGGCTGTAGCTGGTCGCCATGGTTCTTGTTATCGCAGCCCATGCTTGTCAATAGTTGGCCGTCCAAGTTGGTCCTCAACGACCACGTCCGTTTCGCCGACGAACCGTATATCATCGACCCATCTAAATAATGAGTAGCTTGGTTCATCTGCGAAAAATAACCATGTTACGTTCAATTTGAAATTATCTATGATTATAGAGGAATTTGAAAAGTTAGTTCTCAACACTAAATAGGGGTATCAAAAATGTGCACCACTGCAAACAAACACCGTTTCTTATTTTGTAGATAGATTTCCTTTTAAAATTTTAATTATAATTATAATGACAGTATATAAATTTACCTAGTTGGTAAGTATTTACGTAATTTTGAGTATTATAACCAACATAAATATACGTTTATATCTTATATGGCTCTTACTTGTTCCTTGACTCCAAAAGTACAATCGGAACGCACAGCTGGCACCGAACGCGCGTAGTGCATACAACGATGAGGGTTACGGAAAAATGGATCTCCATCCGGTATCACAACTTGCAAGCACAACTCGTCGTATATGCTTCCAGGTATGAGCTCCGATCGTCCTTCTGCACAACAGCTCACGGATTTATAACTAGTCACTAAGGATTTAACATTAATTTGCATGCATTAATTACGATCAATCAATATAATATATGGTTATGTGTTAATCCTACGCATTCTAGACATTGCCGTGTGAGATAGATCATGGCCTACAAAAATCGTCCAGTACGCCATTGCCATCGTTTTGAAGTCATCTGGTGAGTGCTCGTCTTTGACAAATTCAACGCTCAGCGTTCTAGGACTGGGTCTGTAAGACGAAAAAGAATCTTCCCTAACTCCTGTATGGATAGTAAATGAAAACACATCGTTAGATACGTACAAAGGTAAATTATAATGTTATAATTATTACTATCAAAACTGTTAATATAGTTATTAAACAGCAAACGTTTATAAGCCGTGGTTGCTTTTCCCGAGTAGTAACGTTTCAAGTTGTTACAAGAACCGTCAGGACTACGATACTTCAAGTTCATCCCGATGCATGCTGTTTTGTTGTAAAACATGGATAAACAAATATTACCCAAAGATGTCTTGTCTAGTTTCACTTTCGATAAGTCTATGGCACATTGTCCTCCACCACTATCAAGTTAATTTAAATGGTCGTTAAATTTATGCATATTATGAATATTTTTTTTTAATGAGATTTATATTGTATATACTCTTGACATTCTCTATGGCGTATAAAAGAGGAAGCTTCAGAAACAATTTCAGCATGCCTATATAATGAATACAGTTCTTCGGAAAGCTGAGAATCGATCAATAGTCCATGCTCCGGGCTTCCAATATCCATACTTAGCTTAGGCCATCTATTCCCCTCACGTCTCTCAATATCGCTGACAAATGTTTTAATATGATCATCTAATTCTTTGGTTTTGAGATGTTTGTACCAGTCAGTTCTTTTTATCATCAAACCATCATCTATACAGAACATTTAATCATTGATATCCTTTCGTATGAAAAATAATCAAAACTGAAGGTATAGTTATGGTTTATACCTTTAAAGTAGAACTCAGCTCGACCTCTGTAACACGATGGTAAGAATACCAAAATGCAAATCCACAGATGTATAGATATCGAGGAACTCATTCTGCTAATTATATGAACTGTAATAATTAAAAAAAAAAATATTTTATTATCAATTATGACTTTTACTTTATATAATTTACCTATTTAAAGAGCTGTTATATAGAATTCACTCAAAAATAATTTTTTCTGTAAAAGTATATATAATTATAATTTTTACGTAGCTTATCGCTTAAATGTTATGTGTCGTGTATTGATCAGCTTATACTAAGTCAATTCGTATATCCTAGGATGTACACAACGTGTTTAGTAAAAGCCCGAATAAAATTAAGAACTTCAGCATTTACTGAGCACAAAAAGGTTTATCCAGTGATCGGGCATTTACGGTAATATATATATATATTTATATATAAATGAATGTTTGTGTGCAAATTAGACCTCTGGGAATGATATAGACTAGTTTAAAAAGGGTTAAATTTGGTTTTTTTTATTCATCGGATTTTAGTAGGTACGGTCATGTTAGGTAAGGGTTATGTAATAATTGATTATATTAATCCACCGTATTATATAAAACTTAGTATTATTTGATACTTTAGAGTTAAATCAGCACGGGGTCTACCACAGGAATATTGCCTACCTGATAATATACTGCTTCGAAACACAATTTTTATTCCGGGCAAAAGAAAAGTCAAGATAAATTTTGAACACCATACACTGAATATTATATACCTAACGAATTGAACAAAGTAATATAAATTAACGACTACCGGCTACACTATACATCACATATATTGTATGTTATTATAAAACGTAAACTCTGTAATAATATAGTACCTATAATATAGTACCTACTATTATTATGATTAAATTATCAAAAACTACACATTACATTATTGATAACGCAGCCACACACGATACTCACAAATTTATATGATCCTTATCTATAGATCCTTCACACCATAAGCAATTAAGCTAGACTTACAATAATTATGATAAATCGAATTTAGGATTTGAAAAAAATTGTATAGGTGATCGTATATTTTCTGGACACTTAATTATTCAATCGATTTAAATTTTAACACTTGATCAACGAGTTGAACATTTAAAAAAAATATATTTGAAAATAAACAATTTTATCAAGCAAGGAACGCAATAGTATCAAAAAAAATTAAATATGGATGGTAATATAATATCAATGCAGTTATTATTTTTAAATTTTAACGATAAATGTTGTTATAATTTATAAGGGAGAACCTTCTTATTTACCTTTAAATAAATGTTTGGTAGGTACTCACCATAACTTGAATTATATTGTTTAATGTACAGATTCTTATCTTTTGACTGTTATCGTGTCATTTACTTTGTTTTAATTGTGTCGTTAAACACTGAAAATACTCATCCGAATATTACAATTATTTAACCAATTACGTTTAACGATGAGTTTATTCTTTTAATAACTGGAAGTCTGCCTGTTGTCTTGGCGAGTGGAGTCGGTGTCACGTGGAATCGTCGTCGATGCACCGATGTTTGTGGTTAGTTCCAACTATCGGCCATTGAGATATCGGGCGAACGACGATCGTATTGGGTCCACCCCAACCCCTCCCAACCGCGGAGTCATGAGTAGCGGTGACCAGTTTTTTCTCTGTAATTTTAGTCGAGGGGAATGCGACACTGAGACGCCGAGTTTTGTATTATTATCGGAAATCAGGAATTCACAAACCGGTTTAACGGTAGTGCTGTGTGTGTATTATATAATTTATGGTGTTCGAGCAGGAGCATTTAATTATTATAAACCGAATATAAAAACTTTAGCCTATCAATTATTTGGAGCCGATTTCCACGTTCAAATTTATGAGACTTAATATTAAATCTTATAAGAAACGGAAATATAACCCAATTATAATATATTATTTATTATAAAATATTAAAAAATTTTAAAATTTTGTAGGTATAAATTTAAAGGAAATCGACTTTAGATATTCAAGACGATTTATTTCACCTTCTACATTTCATTTTCTATATAACACCGCCGTACGCGCAGGCACGGCACCCGGTGTCGCTGAGTGATTCGGCGAGGACGTAGTTACGACGTGCATGTGAAACGCCGATCGTAGTACGGGCTAGGCGATCTGAATTTGCTAAGTGTTTTATTTATGTGTGTTTTAATACAATAAAAGTGTTTCCGACCTGAAAACCCAAGTTAAACATTATTTTTAGTCATTCTTACGTTCTTACCTTTTATAGGAACAGCGCCGGGATGTACGTACCATATGTGTCAATGAAGTTTTATTAAACTGAATAGTGCCAAGGTATATGTAATCTTTGAGTCATTTCAACTAGATAGGAACGAACTAAGAATCGACAAGCGCATACCATCGTACATTAACATTAGAGAATGTCATTAACTAGAGAATACGAGGGTAAGGCGTATAGTTGGTTTACCGCGTATCGTCTAATACGGGTGATACCACATTGTCATAATTATAAACATAGGTCTAACACAGATTATTCAACAGAACATTGGACATATTCTTATATATAATTATTTTTTATTGATATAAAAATGTAATATAATATTAATTAAAATTTATGTTAAGAAATTTTAAAATGTATAGTCATATTATAATACAATTTCCGATTTAGTACATTATAATAAGGATCTAATATGTACTACGTATTTGTGTCGTGTGTAATTTATTAAATATTAAATATAGACTCATAATTAAGTCGATTATAAGTACCTTTTAATTATAACGTGTATATATATTTACGTTCAAAATATATATCCACCAACTATTACAGCAACTATATAGGTATGCTTTTTAATTGCAATTAGTACCTAATATAATATTATACCCTATAATATTATATTCCTTATTGAGCATTCACATACCTGTCAATATAAAAAAATATACACAAAATTATAAATGTCATAAAATATCATGTTCGCTTGGTTCTATATGACGTATAATTTCAAGTTTGTAATTTAATTTAAATTTTTCGTATCACATGATATATAATATATACTTATAACTATAGTCTATAGCATATATATTATGTTGTAAAAAGCTGCACGATGTCACGATGCCGGTGCTCGGTGGTTTTCGATTAACCATTATTGTGTTATATTAGCGCAAAAACATGCCTGTATTTATAGACAATTATTATCTTGTGTAGGTACTAAGAAATTATTATCCCAATGATCAATTGGTAATTAATAGTTGGATTACATTTATTATTTATAATATAAATACATATTGTGTGGATAATATATATTACATAATAGGTACATATATTACATATGTAGATATGTGTGGACATGCGTGAAAGTAGGTATGCATGTTTGTGTCTAATGAAAGAAAAGGAACATAATAATATATTAATATGTGCTTGCGAGTAGTTGTTTTTTAAGTTACCCATTTGGTCTGGTCAAAACTTTTGCCCCCTCTATTAAAAACTGAAATGACGCCACTGAGTGTTTTTAACTGTAATAGTAATAAATATAGGCCTACTTGATAGCGATTAGCGGTAACATACCGATAGACAATGGACGGTGGATGTGTTCCTATATTACAATTTATTTTTATAGCCTAAAAAAACCTAGGAGAACATTTTTAACAGGTCATAGAATTTCCGATAGCTTTCTGATATTAAGAAACTGTTAACTAATTAATCAAAGGTTATATTAAATTCTATTTAGAACTTAGGATATAAAAACTACTGATTTTTATAATAATTTAAAAGAGGGCCCTACTATAGGCTATAGCTATGTTATGATAAGATAAATTAAATTATTTATCTGAGTAATCACTGTAGTTTTTTAAAAAACCCTAGTCCATGTACAAAATGTGTCCGCTCCACTGAGCATCCCCTGGAAATAGTTCTAGTGCCGTGCCTGATAGTTATTAGTATAGTGTAGTGTAAACTGCAAGAATTCATATTTGCTTATACTTAGTTAATATATTATTAAATATATTCTGTTAATTAAACACAAAATAAATCCATAACATTTTCAATTTAACTACTATAAACTGTTTATTTTATTATGATTGCTTCAAACAGTAATTCAAGAAGGTGTTCAAGAAGTGGTCCACATGTATGTTTTATTGCAAATTATAAAATACTGAGTAGGTATAATACATTATTATAAATAATTATATCTATTTTGGTAACAGTAAAAGATCTGAAGGAGAGAATACATTTGTTATCCAATTTGTTCTACACTTGTGCCATTAAAACTCAATATTGTTGTGATATTTAAAATCTCTTAACATACGATCTGCCTATGAATGTCGACTGTAAATTTTCCGAAATTTATGACCTTCCTAAATAATGTATCAAACCGTCGTGGAGTGGTAGGTAAGCTAGTAACTGGACGGATACCTACGGTATGTCGATTATGTCGATATTGATCCATAATAATTAGGTAATAATATTAATACATACGTATTCAGGTATTGTTTTAATACAATTTTGGACTTTAAGACTATTATATTATTAATAATTGTAAATAAATTGTAATAATCGTTTAAAAAATTGTATGTTCGAAAATAAATATGTTTAAATTTTTCTAGAATTTTAGGATGTTGTGTTGTATTTATTTATATTTTTGATTAAAAAACTCTCTTAAATTAAAATAATACCCTCGTTATTTTACTAGAATATTACTCATATAATTGAAAAACAAATTTACTTTTTAACTCTAATTAACTATTATGCAGAAGTGTAATTAAAATATAAATCAAAATAATTTGAGAGGATTAGATGATGATTAGCTTCTGTTAAACACAATACAAATCTAAATTGATCACGTTTTAATAAAACATGGTATTTAGCATACAGTTAAGATAAGACTATGATACTATATATTTTGTCATAAGAATATAACCTTCCAAGCTGCTTGTATGGTTTTTATTCACAAAGTATTAATTTTTTTAAGGAAAAAATAAATAATAGATCAACCCTTTTCTGATTGAAATTAATTTATTTATTTTTGTGTTCTAGATGGAATTTAATTATCTGAAAATATTCAGTTGTCCACGAGTTATCCATATTCCTGTGAAGTTGTTATTGTCCGCTGAAATACCCTAAACGGTCAACTATATTTTATTACCTCCTGACATGTACTATCGAGTGCGTGGGCATAACCATCTACACTACTACACAAACACACAGTACACACTCACGAGATCGTGCGACTACGTAACGATAGGTCAATTAAGTTGCCAATAATTTGCTCCTTAATAAATAGCCAGCGCCGGGTGCCTTAATTAAAAATTACTAATAAAGAAAATCAGAATAATGGATAGGTTACACGAGAAATCGAGTGAATATCAAATGTTGATACTACTCTATAGTAGATACCTACTTGTAACGCAAAATTCTTATATATACCGTGTGTCCCAAAAATCAGGTGCCACTTTACCACTCATTACCATGTAAATATTTTTCAATTCTGTTTGCGGGACATTAAACTAGACTAATGGATCGTAAATTTCTATGACTTACAATGTTTTTAACTCATGTATCTTGCGCATGCGCAATAAAACTTACATTTTTTTAAATGGCAACCCGTAATTTTAATATCACATTCGGGTTCATCGATTTTTTTCAAGCCATTTTGATGTATCAACTTGTGTCCTAAACCCAAAATTGACTAAACTAGAGCTAAGTAGAATTTAAAAATTTAATTTAAGTAATTTTTTTTTCTAACTGTACGTACTTATTTTTTCCTTCTAAGCACCGTGAAACAAACAATCAAAATTATTATTATTTAACTAATTACCTAACTATTTACTATTTATGAATTATTATCTTATTTTATTATTACACATTATGAAATTGCATATGGTCTCAATTGGCCGAAACCAAAAAAGAAGAAGAAATGTATTTTTGTTTCCATCAGAATTATAATTAAGTATCTATTAAAATAAATTATTAGCATTGGTGTTTCTAGTTTTGTTATCTACTTATAGGTTACCTATAAAAATGTCATTAGCTATTTTTATATTAGGTATTATGGAACTCATTATCAGAGTCATGTGTCATTGCGGTCTTAGTAGTTCGATGTTTTATGTTCGCTATTGTCAATACCTTTAGGTATTATAAAGTTTTAGTTTGAATTTTGTTAGAATAAAATATTAATCATGAATAATAGTGAAAGAGTACAGTTATTATTGATCTACGGAAAATGTAACAGAAACGCACGAGAAGCAACACGAATGTACGCTCAGCAATATCCAGATCGGTATCACCCCAATCGTACTTACGTTCAAAAACTTGAAAAGTCATTGATTGAAACTGGTTCATTTAATAGAAAAATTTATTGCAACACATGGACCAGTAGAGTGGCCCCCAAGGTCACCAGATCTAACACCGTTAGATTTTTTTTTTGTGGGGATACTTGAAAAATGTTGTGTATGTTGATCCTCCCAATAACATCCAAAATTTAAAGAACAAAATTACACACGCATGTTACCTCCTAAACGAAAACCAAATACTGGCAGCAACTAATCGTGAATGTTTACATCGATTTGAGGCATGCACTTTACACGACGGAGGGACTTTCGAACAGTTTATTGAATAGTTTATGTTTGTAATTTCTGTAAATTAAATTGTAAATAAAAATGTATAGTAATGTTAAAAGAAATAAAATAGAAATTTGTTTCTTGAAAATACATGTTTAAACTATGTTATTTCATAATGCGTAATAATAAAATAAGATAATAATTCATAAATAGTAAATAGTTAGGTAATTAGTTTAATAATAATAATTTTGATTGTTTGTTTCACGGTGTTTAGAAGGAAAAATAAGTACGTACAGTTAGAAAAAAAAATTACTTAAATTAAATTTTTAAATTCTACTTAGCTCTAGTTTAGTCAATTTTGGGTTTAGGACACAAGTTGATACATCAAAATGGCTTGAAAAAAATCGATAAACCCGAATATGATATTAAAATTACAGGTTGCCATTTAAAAAAATGTAAGTTTTATTGCGCATGCGCAAGATACATGAGTTAAAAACATTGTAAGTCATAGAAATTTACGATCCATTAGTCTAGTTTAATGTCCCGCAAACAGAATTGAAAAATATTTACATGGTAATGAGTGGTAAAGTGGCCCCTGATTTTTGGGACACACGGTATAAAAAAAATGTTAAATTATTGATTAGAACAAAAGTTATTTCATTTGTCAGGTTTTGCTGTTACATTCTATATAATATATTATGTTATACCTAACTTATAAAGGATGATGTGATATAACATTATTTTTACAATAAGTTGTAATATATTATTATTAAATTTAAATTTAAAATTCATTTAATTAATTCAACAAAAAAAAAAAATGATTACTTTCAATACCACGCTTGGGAAATATACGAGTATTTATATTATATTGATACAATTATAACTGTTAGGTACCTAGTAAGATAGGATTCCCTCCTATGTAGAATCTAAGACCTACGTTACCTACTTAGATATACCAAATTATAACACGTTTAATAAAATTGCTTATGAATTTATGACTTCAGACTAATTTATATTATATACTTTATATACCTATATAATATTATAATTTATAATATTACAAAGTGTCCACTTTTCCACTTTTAATGTTCTACCATATAAAGTGATCTATAAGGCTATAATAGAACCATAGTGCAATAGGAACCTAGTTGTAAAAGGTACTATTATAAAGGTACTATGTAAATGTCATAATGTAGTTGACTCATGAGTGATTTGCTTAGAAATAAGATACAGGCCACTTAAATCATGTTTCAAGTAATTTTATTTTACAATTTAAAAATAAAAATCTTATCATTAAATAGGTAATAAAAATGTGAAAACCACGATAGAAACAAAATTTAAAAATATGTAATTGTTCCTGTCATTCTGTCTCTGGCATAAAATTGAAATAAAATAAACTGCACGTTTTTGCATCAAATGAAATCACAACAAAAAATATATTTAGAAATGTAAAAATATTCATTAAAAAACTGATTTTAATAAAAATTACACAATGTATTATAAAAATTATAAAAAATATCCTATTATAAAAAAATGTCATAAACATGACGTTAAGAACAAAAATAAATAAACTTTTAACAAAACATACACAATTAAATATTATACCGGGTAATTCTTTTATCATTTAACACTCATTATTTTAAAAAATATAAATGTTTTTGTTGAAATATACAATTAATATTAGTATTCAAACCATGTAAACACACGTGCGTGTACAATGTCGTTTTCTAATAGATACTTATGCAGCTACGGTATAGCTGTGTAACACCTTTACTATCGCTTTCTATATTATATACGGATACGGGATGGCCTCGATTGTTCATATAAATAGGGCCTTTGATGTATGTAATAATCACTTGCACAGACGCCGTCATACCGAGTGTACGCGGTGTGTGCGTATAGTCACAGTTTAATTGTCCAGTTGTACGTTATATATATTATACTTATACATAATCATATTGTCGTGTTATTACTTATTATATTAATGCTTACATCATTAGTCCGTCAAGCTCCACTTTCAACAGTTTTTGAAAAAAGAATAATTTTTAACTATGACAACATACAGTTTTATTTTCATATTCCAAAGCAGAAGTATTTGAATACACACAGGGATGGGCAAGATACTCAAAAATCGATACTAGATACTAGATACTTGGATTTGGAGTATCGAGGTAGGTACTAGATACTCGATACCTACATTTTAAGTATTTAGATACTTGATACGCGATACATTAGAAAAAATTAGTCAAAGCCTATGACGCATAGGATTTTTTTTAAATTTTATTTATACACAATTAGATAGGTTATGAATCTAGACAAATGCATTTAAATTTAAAATTCCAAATATTAGTATAAATATATTATAATAAGTCAATCGTTAAATTAAATAAATAAATAATGATAAAAATAAATTATAGATAGGTATCATATCATATTCTTAAAGACGTAAAGTCCCATTCAACGTGTATGTGTGATGCGTCCCAGTACACAGATATAACTTAATATGACTAATAGGTTGAAAAATAATTTCGTGCAAGTTGCACTGCAATTAAATTATGGATTTATAAATTTAAATTCACAGTGTATATTATTTTACACATATTATAGTATTATATTAAAACATAGTCAAACAGTCACGGTTGGTAAATAGGCCAGTAAAAATTAATAAAAAATTAATTTTTTAAAGTATCGAGTATTTTTTAACAAAATTATTTTGTGAAATACTCGATACATAGTCTAAAAATGTATCTCGTTACAAGATACTTGATACTTCATATTATAATTGTATCGAGATACAAGATACAAGATACGTATCTTAGATACTGCCCATCCCATGATACACAAAATAGAATTTAGGACGAGTAGATTATAATAAGTTATTAGTTACAAGTATTTTAAGTTTTGAAGAGCACACGAGGTTACCCCACAACATTTTGGTCCAATACACCGCTCATCTCAACTTTAGAACTTTTTATGCGCCAACAATTGGTTCATAATAAAATAATCACCTAGTGTATATTTATCAAAGGTAAAAATTAAATAACGGTATTAACAGAATGACTGTGCGGATTTTATTATACATCCATGTTTAAACATATATTTCAACTAATTTATAATTTATTATGATCATCTTTATATCAATAAATAATCCATAAACATTTAAAATTAAAATGATTTCAAAGTAGTGTATTTGTATACATTTAATTAAGCAATACAACTACCTACCTATAATCAATTTGTTTATTAGAGATTATTTAAAATTTGAATAAAAAAGTTAAAAGAAATAAAATTTGACTATTATTCTGTTTTGAATGTTTATGAGACTTATCATAATTCAACTGTAAATAGATTAAATAAAATATATAAGTACCTAATAATATTGCTATCACATTTTTCCTTTATTAATGCCTCAAAGATAAAATTGTTTAAAATCAGAGGAGCATTTGACTTTATGGTATGGTGGAAATTAAATGGGCATTAACCATATTAATGAGTATTTTGAAATTTTATTTTTTATAAAGCTGTATAACTTCAGGTCGCAGGGATGATTATTTACCTGAATTATACAACTACAAATCCCCATATATCTCATCTACTCAATTGAATAATTTGTTCAATGCAAGACTATATTTAAAATTTTTTTTTTTTTTTATTATTGAACTAAAGCTCGGCAACTAGGGCCATTAGCTGTTGTAGGGGTTATGAACTGTGGTAGGAGTAAGGTTGGTACGGTAGGTTGATTTTACGGTTGTTATTTTTTAACAAAATATATTAACAGCTTAATTTTTATTTGAGATGTGTAGGAACATGTTGGTATTTATAGGTATTCCATAACATTAATGTCCAATACAACACATTTATTGAGTTTAGTATTAGGGCTAAGAACTGCACTTCCTAAAATAAACAAAAATTGAAAAATATACATAACTATTAAATTAAATACTATACTTAAACTAAATTGAGACTAATAAGGAAAATCTTAGTACGTTAAAACTCTTTAGAGACTGATCATCATGCAATTATTTAATATCTGTCTCAATACATTGACCTGAATTTGGAATTTATTTTGTAGTCTAAAAATATATTAGGTATACAGTTCAAATTAATGCTACATTACCTACCACTGGTATATTTTAAAATCATTTATTAACATTTTATCGTGTATGCAGCCCAAAAACATATTTATTTTAAAAAACTATTATAAGTAATTTGAATAAATTGAATATTATATTTCAAAAATAAAAATATAACAAAAAGTAGAAAAGTAATCGTATTCCTCATTAGTACGTAGTTGATTAAAATCGACCAGATAAAATATTTTATTAAATACCAACTACACACAATAAATCATTTTCTAACACATTACACATCATGAATTACTTACATAAACATTTAATGAAGACAATTTGTTCAATTACTAGTATATTACATGCTTCAGTATACTTTGGTATTTGAATCCAACATTTTTTTTTAGAATTTTTAATCAACTGTTTTTATTGGTTTGGAAGCTTATTACAGTACAAGGTTGTGTTGTATTCTATATTGACACCGTAAAATAAACAGATTCTTAAATTATAATGGATTATATAATAATTTTTTTAGCATCGCAGCATTAAATTTAAAACGACCATCCTATTGTTAATTTTGGAAGCTACTAATTGTTGTCAGCTAGTAGCGAGGCTGGGCGAGTTTATGATTTTTTTTAACTCAGTCAAGTTAATATGCACTGAAAGTACTGAAAAGGACTGAAAAATTTAAAAATAATTAGAGATATACTCTAAGGACTAAATCCAACAGAATTATTGAATGTTGATCTTACACCACTTGATATAGTTAATATGAAGTATGCTATCATTACGTCAGTCGATGTAAAACGTTCATTCAGTCAATGCAAAAACATTTTATGACTAAATTGTCGCCATTTTACATTTTTAAATCTTAGACAATATGTAGTTTCACATTGTTTTAATAATTAGATAATAAATAAGATTTTTATATTTATTTTTATTGTTTAGCGGTTTTTACATATTCCAATTTTTTTTTACATATTTTGATGTAATTTTAAGTATTATAACCAACATAAATATACGTTTATGGTTATGGAATTATCTTATATGACTCTTACTTGTTCCTTGGGTCAAAAGTACAATCGGAACACACAGCTGGCACCAAACGACCGTAGTTCATAAAACGAATATGGTTTCTGAAAAATGGATCTTTACCCAGTATCACTACTTGCAAGCACAACTCGAGGTGTATGTCTCGAGGCATGAGCTCCTTCCGGCTATTTGAACAACAGCTCACAGACTTATTACTATTCACTAAGGATTTAATATTAATTTACATTCATTAATTACGATTAATCAATATATATGGTTATGTGTTAATCCTACTCATTCTAGAAATTTCCGCGTGAGATAGATCATGGCCTACAAAAATCGTCCAGTACGCAATTGCCATCGTTTTGAAGTAATCTGGTGAGTGCTCGTCTTTGACAAATTCAACCCTCAGCTTTCTAGGACTTGGATTGTAAGACGAAAAAGAATCTTCGAAAACTTCTGTTTGGACAGTAAATGAGATTACATGATTAGATACGCACAAAGGTAAATTATAATGTTATAACAATTACCATTAAAACTATCCATATAGTTATTAAGAGCAAACGTTTATAGAGCCGTGGATGCTTTTCCCGAGGAGGAACGTTTCAAGTTATTACAAGAACCGTCAAGACTACGATACTTCAAGTTCATCCTGATGCATGCAGTTTTGTTGTAATACATGGACACACAAATCTTACCCGAAGATGTCTTGTCTAGTTTCACTTTTGATAAGTCTATGGCACATTGTCCTCCAGCACTATCAAGATAATTGAAATAGTCGTTAAATTTATGCATATTAAGAATAATTTTTTTTTAATGAGATTTATATTGTATATACATTTGACATTCTCTATTGCGTATAAAGGAGGAAGCTTCAGAAATAATTTCTGCATGCCAATATAATGAATACAGTTCTTCGGAAAGCTAAGAATCGATCAATAGTCCATGCACAGGGCTTCCAATTTCCATACTCAACTCATATTCTATGGATGATCATCTAATTCCAGAAGCTTGAAGCAAGTTTGAAGCAAACAAATAGATTTCCTGTAGTACCTACTTATAAACATGAGATAAATTATTAAAAAAACTATCATTCATTCGGTTTGGATATTGGATATAAATAGTTTAGTATTGCTATTAGAAGAACACATTAATATAATTAATCTAGAAAAGCTTAGCGAAGAGTGTAATTATTGATGACTAACAGCATTATGTAGGTTATTCTGAACAAAAATTTGGTTACAACTTACGAGGCATTAATTTGTTGTTTTTATAATGAAGTAAAACATTTTTTAGTTATTTATTTGATCATTAAATTATTATTTATATTGTCAAGCATTTATTTGTTGTAAATTTAAAGCTACATCAAGTAGAGGATTCTGTACAATAGGATTTAATGATTTGATCATTAGGTTCCCCTACTAATATTATACAATAATAATTAATATACAATCATAATATTCTAAAATGGTTTATAGTTTATACACAATAATTATATTATATTATATTACTTTAAGCTTATTTAACAAATTTTCCAACAATAAATAGTGATTATAAACATTGTTTTGCAATAATAAAAATTGTATTTTAACATTGTATTTCATGGGCCACTAAATTATGTTAAAGGGAACATTAGCACTATTGATTGATTTAATATTTAGTAATTGCTTATGTAACCAGGTATATATATTATTATATTATTTTTACAGTATCAATAAATTTTTAACTCACTTAACAGATAATTTATTTTTTAATGTATTATAATTATCAAAAATCCATAGTATGTCATTCATTGAATTATATGCTTCTCTTAAATATGCATTGAATACACGCATTTTTTCGAAATGTTGTGTCAATTCTTTTGTCATTTCCCACCAAGTATCATCAGTTTTTAATTCTCCAAATAACATCATATTTTGTCCTGTTGTATCAACAATATCAGCACCTATACCAAAAAGATAAAAACAAATTTAATTAAAAACCCAATCGTGTTTTAAAAACAACAAATATCTTACTATCACAAGTTGATGTAACAGTAATATCTATGTTAATTGGAAGTTTAGATTCATAGTCCGTGTCTGGTACAAATCTGTATATATAATGTTCTTGTAAAACATATTGTATTTCAGAAATCAATAACCATAATCCTAACTGTCACTGAAAATCATAATAATATTACAAGTTTTCAAACAATTTAATAATTACAGCTAATACAAATTAATACCAGAACTTAAAAGTACATAATATTAACGTAACAATTTGTTCAAATATGTTTTTATGATGATCTTACGTGTAACATTACTATAAACAGATGGTTCATAAATTTATTCTTAAACCTTAGGAAATGAATCCAATTATTTTACAATAGGTATTAAGTGTTAATTTATTTCCTCTGTATCTCAACATTTTAATTATCTACAACAAAATAATAATTGTATAAAATTCATTATTTCTCATAACATCATAATACATTTACCTAAATAGTTATTTTAAATAGTTAAATATTAAAATATTAACAGTGGAAACAGTGAGAGGAAGTAATAATTTAATGGAAACAAATAGCAACGACCAATTATTTTGTTATAATATGTAAGCATACAAATATTTAGGTAAAATGACACTTTGTACGGTTGATTGTTTAAAATGCATAACCCGGACAATTTGTACGGTCAGGTAAAAAGGTAGATTGCAGAACGCGGACACTTTGCACGATCAGGTAAAACTTTAAATTGCAGAACACGGACACTTTATACTAATATACATAAAATATATTATATTTAATATAAACATGTCAGAAGTCATGAACAGACCATGTTATTAAGCTTAAATATTATTTGGTAGATTTAATTATCTTATACATTCAAAATAGGAGAGAATTATTACCTATCAAAAGTAATTTTTACTTGTCATTTCACCATACTGTACACATTTTTAATTTACTTTTTAACATAACATTTGGTAATAATGTAATACAATTATTATAATTTAGAATCATGTTTGATTATTTTGATAATTTCAAGATTTTTAGGTCATCAAGTTCCTAAATTAATTAAAAATATATTATAGCACCAAGTAATATTTGGCTGTTATCTAACCAGTTTGTTAAAAAAACTGATTATTATGACTATTGTTCATATACTATATTTTAAAACACTTTTAATTGACTTTTTGTTTTAATTTTTAATTTTTACATTTTAATAACTGACATTATTTATACTTACTACTTAGATATATAACTTGTATTTACACTACTTATGTTTTATGTATATAATAGTACAAACTGTCTGCGGTCTGAATTGAACATTTTTACCTAACCGTACAAGGTATCCGCAATCAGCAATGTACCTTTATACCCGACCATACAAAGTGTCTGCGTTTTGCACTTTTATTGGTCGACCATACAAAGTGACCTAGAACCAAATATTAAAATAAAAAACAATTGAAAACTGCACAAATCGACCATTCCTTAATTATCATGTGTAAACTTACTTACGATTTTATTTAAATATTATCAACTTAATTCCTATGAGCTAAATGCCTAGATGTGCTATATTTTATGAAACAAATGGAACAATAAGAATACAACTGAGTAATATAGTTAATCCCTGCAAAAGCCTATAAAATAGGAATATACTTTTCGCAACATTTTAAGTAAATGCTGCGTTAATACAATTATTGTTAAAATTACCAGTTGACAATGAGCAATAATTGGAATAGAATAAAATACTAACTAATATTGAATACTATATTATTATGTTAGAAACTCCTCTTCTACCTAAGTACTGGAATAATAGAAAAACTTACCGTTATTTTTGTTATCATCGTCGACGTCCCATCATTTATCAACAAAATCAAATTTTGTCATCAACACCGCTCCGCATCGCCAACAAATCATACGGTCGATTTCCTGGAGCAAATGCACTTTACCACCACATTCAAATTGTTCGTTTATTTCTTTCGGAACTTATTTATATTAACTATTTAGGAACAATGGTGCAATCAGAATTTGTCGTAAACCATTATTTTAAAAGTTATAGCCATCCAAAGTTTGGGTTATTACGTTTATACGCATGCGCGCCACACTACTTTAATGTCGCGCGCAACGCCTATAGTTAATTTCAAATTTTTTTTATACGTATTTTAACGACTTAAGAATGATGGTGAAATCACAATTTGCCCGATCAGCGCTGCGCTCGGACAAAAAAATCAAAAATATCACTCAATTTGCTGTGTAAAACCACCTTGGGGAGGCCTCGATATTAAACAAAGATGTTAAAAAGCACATAATGTGATAGCGTTGCACTCCCTCGCTACGCTGCGCTCGGACAACAATAAAAAGACACGATAAACGTAGCGTTGCGCTCATGCGTAAAAAACGCAAAATTGCTGACTTCCAAAGGCCATAACTTCAAAACCAAGTCCTACCGACAAATTATGATTGTACCATTGTTCTTAAATAATTAAAACAAGTATGTTCCAAAAAAAAAAAAATCAAAACATTTGCATGTGGTGGTAAAGTGCATTTTAGCCCTATAGGTTAACTCAGTTAAGTTAAAACACACTTTATGTTAACTTTTTATTAAGTTAAAAAAAAGTTATTTTGTTTATACAACGCTATCATACTTAATTTTTTACCAACCCAAAACTAAATATTAGACTATAGTGTTTATACTTTATACAGTACTAACTCTCCGAGCGTCGCTGGGGGAGACCCCCAAACCACCCAAGTTGGCGAAGAGTTGTAACCGATGTCGGAAGCTGCAGTGGTCTTTTGGTCTGGTCGTCGGTCTCGAGCCGGTTGGTGTGTGATAAGGAGGTCTGGTAATAAGGAACTGTGATAAGGTTAGGACCACCACGGTTCGACGTGGTAGCCCGAGTTATGCCGCCGGAAATTCGAAATTCCGTAAAAAAAATCATATAGCCGCCGCGATTTTTTTGGTGTCTAGCAGGTCAGTCACCTCAGTTATCCGGGTAGACTTCATCGGATAGCGGACAATGTGGGACTGCCGGGTCACGGCATCAGGTATGAAATCCAACTGCGTCGGATCGCTGACAACCTTCTTTACTGCCGCCGAAAACGCGACATTACGTGAAAAAAAATTTAAAAAAATTCGGGCGTCCATGCAAATCATATAGCCGCAGTATCTTTTTGGGTGTCTAGCAGGTTAGTCACCTCGAATGATTTTAGCCGTAGTAATTGGGGTAGGCTATTGTTACGAACCCCTGTTTATAAATTATTAGTAATTAGCACAATAAGCACCTTTTTTGCAATGCCCGTCGACCCAATAACGAAATACCGAATGAGCGTCGCTGGCAGTCGTATTTTATATCACACACAGGACTCATGCGAATGCGTATTCGATAAAAGTATTTAGTTAAGTAAATCAAAGACTATTTATTTATTACCTAATAAGATCCTCCAGGAATCAATCTTAAAATAATATAGTTGTTTCCTCATCGAAGACGAACTTACAAACCCGCAACGGATATAACCGAAAAGGGAATACAACACTATCCGACTTTGTCAATTTGCGACGGCCGGGTCACGTCATCAGGTACTGCGTCGGATCGCGGACAACGTTCACTACTGTCACCAAAAAAGCAAAAAAAAGTAATAAATTACGTTAGAAAATTTTTTTTAAATTTCGGGCGTCCATGCAAAGTGGGTACTAATAATAAAATATATTAGTTTTTATCTTTAAATATAAATACAAAGTTCTTCGTAAATATACCTTTTTTTTCTGATAATATTTTCTATACATCTTCAAACTTATAATCTTTATAAACTTAAATGTTTAATTAAGCACACAAATTGTGCAGTAATTTAATGTACTGTAGGTATACTACTATATAGGTACAGCATTGTTCATCGACAATGTTAGTATGTATATTTATTATTCATCAACTAAGCACACAAATTGTTTAAGATAGTTGCTATGAGTAGCCTATATTGGTGGTTAAATATTTAATTAAACACACAACCAGGTTGGTCTAATTTACTGAATTGGGGCTATAGTGGTTAGGTTATGTCTCCCTACAAATCTCCCAACGAAACTCCAAGATGACACGTTGATCCTCAACTCAAAATAATTTGCTAATTTTTCAAATGTCATTGTAACAATATAGTAGTTGCCTTATGCCTTGTATTAAATTTTCAAGCTTTTTTAACCAGCAAATAAAGTTTTATTGACATTCATAGAAAAAAAGGTGCATAAGTGGATGTCGCTCTGCTGTACAGTAGGTTACAAGTGGGTCACTGTAATGGATGGTGTTAAATTTGAATTCAATGATATAATATCATTGTATTTGTATAAGAAAAACGATTCTGAGCGAAAACGGTCAGTCAGCCTATGATATAACCATGTATATTTGATGATATTATTGTGAATAAAGTAATTTATATAATATAACCTATTTACGTGGAGCCTTGTTTTAAATTTTCAATCCTTAGCCATAAAAGTTAAACATTTTATAGATTTTTAACTACAAAATAATTAATAAATTATAAATTTGATAAATGTTGTCAAAAATTTGAACTTCAAATGCTTATAAAAAAAAAAATTTAATATTTTTCAACTGCTATTAGAACGATAAATCAGAAGCCTTATATTAAATTTTCACAATTTTTTACCCAACAAATAAAATTTTATTGATATTTATAGAAAAAAAAACTAAAAAAATTGAAAACTTACAATGTCCGTAAACAGCTCAAAAAGAGTCAAAATATTTTCAAAATATTATATGGTGTATAGAAAATGCTAATATAAACATTCAGTGAAATTTTCAAGTATCTACAGTCATTCGTTTTTTAATTACAATAAAATAAGAAAATTGTTACATGAGAAATCGAGTGAATATCAAATGTTGTAAAAATATAAATTTCAGACGCTCATAAAAATTTAATTTAAGTTTCCTGTAAACATTTTTTTTTTTGATAAAGGTAGAAAAACTTATGAGTAATCTTATATTACATTTTCAAAATCTTAGATTTAAAAACAAAAATTGTTATGTATCCACATTAAAAATAATTTGCTAATTTTCGTAATTTTTCCGTATTTTGTCAAAATTTAAACTTTAAATGCTTATAAATAAAAACTGTGACTAAGGATTTTTAAATTTTTTCATCTGCCTTTGAAACAATAACCTGGGAGCCTTCTATTAAATTTTCAAGCTTTTTTACTCAACAGATAAAATTGTATTGATATTTATAGAAAAAAAAACTAAAACAGCTCAAAAAGAGTCAAAATATTTTCAAAATTGTATGGTGTATAGAAAATACTAATGCTAATATAAACATTCATTCAAAATTTCATGTCCCTACGGTCATTTGTTTTAGAGTTACACCAAAAACCAAAATCGATTTTCTCGAAAACAGATTTTGCGTAAAAATGGTCCTAAAAGGTGATGACAGACACAAAAGAAAATAATAAAAATAAAATAAAAAATAAATAAAAAAAAAAAAACACACATCATTGTAAAATCAATACATTCATCGCTTCGCTCAGAATCTAAAAAAAGAAATATACTTAACCCTTTATACATTTAAAATGGCATTCAACGTTTGTATATTGGCAAAAAAACATACAAAAATGTTTAAATTACACAAATATACAATATTATACATATAATATAGATACTATAGACTATAGTAATATGTCAACCACAGCACTCATTTTCCATTTATGATTTCCAATTAAAAATATTACAATTATTTTAGAAGCCCTACCAATTTCATTTTTAATATATTTAGTGAACAGTTAATGTGTTATAATATAATATGAATATTGAATATATGTAAATTATTTAATCACACAGAGCAAATGTCTAGTAGAAAATAAATTAAAAGAGTCGAAGTTCTGAATACTTATACAACGTACCTGTATTCCGGTATTCGTATATAATATTATATTATTATGCGTAAAATAAATAGACAATAGATGTCATAAAATAATAAACGATCGAAACGCTAATCGAAATGAAAGCGGTTAAAGGAGAAAAAACGTATGATTTCACGATTTTATAATATTAAATAATTATTACGGTCGACGTTTTCTACCAGAAATCTTACTTCAAATGAAAAATGACAAGAGATATTTTTTGTTGTAGTTTAGATTTTGTTCCTTACGGTTTAAAGTTCGGAAAATGTAAGCAATTTTTGAGCTATTTATAGACATTTTAATTTTGGGAGTTTTTTTGTTGTAATTTGGTTACAAACAGTCGTAAAAACTTGAAATTTGGGTTGTTTAGTTATATTGTCCATACCTAGACATGGTAAAATTTTCAAAATATTTAAGCGTCTTATGAGCTTTTTCTTTTATTTTATATTTTTTTTCATTTTTATGATATTTCCTAATTATAAAATTATAATTATATAATTTACCTATTTATATAAATCGTTCTTAAGCTGTTCTTAAAACGCTTTGTTTATCACCGTAGAAACGAATAAAATTAAATAAAAAAGATTCCCTCGTCCGCTAAGAATCGTTTTTTATCGAATGCAATCATTGCATTCAAATCGAATACAGTAAAATACTAAAATTACACTATCCTGTCCGTTGCCCGAAGGGATGATAGACAAACATCCACCACCGAAATGACCTGACCTAGCAAAATAAAGCAAGGTATTACACCAGACAGTGACTTAGAATTTATAAAAATCCCTGAATTTATGTTTAAAATTAAAGGCTTGTCATGGCCTAAGGTTAGCCATTTTAGGTTTTTTAAATGTTGAATGTAGCAGTTTTTTGTACAACTCAATAATTATTACTCATATAATTTAAAAACAAATTTACTTTTTAACTCTAATTAACTATTATGCAGAAGTGTAATTAAAATATAAATCAAAATAATTTGAGAGGATTAGATGATGATTAGCTTCTGTTAAACACAATACAAATCTAAATTGATCACGTTTTAATAAAACATGGTATTTAGCATACAGTTAAGATAAGACTATGATACTATATATTTTGTCATAAGAATATAACCTTCCAAGCTGCTTGTATGGTTTTTATTCACAAAGTATTAATTTTTTTAAGGAAAAAATAAATAATAGATCAACCCTTTTCTGATTGAAATTAATTTATTTATTTTTGTGTTCTAGATGGAATTTAATTATCTGAAAATATTCAGTTGTCCACGAGTTATCCATATTCCTGTGAAGTTGTTATTGTCCGCTGAAATACCCTAAACGGTCAACTATATTTTATTACCTCCTGACATGTATTGAGTGCGTGGGCGTAACCATCTACACTACTGCACAAACACACAGTACACACTCACGAGATCGTGCGACCACGTAACGATATGTCAATTAGGTTGCCAATAATTTGCTCCTTAATAAATAGCCAGCACCGGGTGCCTTAATTAAAAATTACTAATAAAGAAAATCACAATAATGGTAGTAAATTTACCAATTTAATTAACTCCAATTGCATATTGTAGTCTTGATGGAGGAATGTAACTTATTTACAATGTGTAGGTACTATAAATTTAATTTTATCTGTGTATAACATAAATAATGTCTAATATAAATTAAATGTCATCTGTGTAAAATAAATATAAAATATAAATTATAATACCATATTGTTTACTACAACAAATAATATATTTAAACATTTAAATTAAATAAAAGTTATAAACAATTTGTTCAGATGCAACTGCCAATTATAACGAACATCAAGTACAATAATATTCCGAAAAAACATAATATGTTATAAACATAACACAACTGCCTTGACACATGCGACGTTTCGCATTAAAAATAAATTCAAAATTCAAAACAACCTAATTAAATTGTGTTCATTTATATTAAAAATTAATCAACAAGAATGATATATTATAATTAAACTTACAGCTTATTGTTTAAATATAATATTTGATTTTTATATTTCTTTGTACTTGTGAAAATGTTTTCTGAATATTAGTACATTATTAAAATATCTAAAACATTAATGTTTAAGTGGAAATGTTAAAAAGCTATATATTGCTTATAATGTTATGAAACAACATTATAGAAACATAATTTTTTTACCATGATAATTTTATCATAATTTTAATGAATCTTTAAAAAATGTTATTATAATATTCTTTATAATATTATTACTAAAATTTTAACATTGTTTGAATATTGAAGAAACATAATTTAGTTGTCAGGTCAATTTACATAAGAAATTTTTAAGACAAAGTACTTTATTTTTTTTCTGCATAGTGACTTTATTTGAAATTAATAATATTAATTATATCTGAGAATAGGTGACACCAATAATAATAAAAAGAGTTTTCTTAAAGGTAATTAAGTGGTTTTATTTTACATGGCATCAAAACAACAAATAATATAATAGGTTTTTTTTTTGGGGGGGGGGGGGGATAATAATAATATAAAATATCAGTCATGGGAATATGATAATTGGGGGCAACATGGCAAATACATTTGTATATAATACAATTTGGGGATTATGAGGATAAATCTGGATATATTTTAACATGACAGCTAATATTATGGTATTTTTGCGTTTAGGTTCCACTGGATACTCGTGCATTGCGCAAAATATGATTCATTAAATTTGTATAGTTTTCTGTAAGAAAAAATATTTTAATATTTGTTTGAATACAACGGACCGCGTTGCAAAAAATGGGAAGGTTAAGGGGAGAGTATACTTGACAACAGGTGAATTGAGTTGTATCCAATGGATTGTCGTTTGTCGCTGCTACGCCCGCCAGGGCACTTATTGTTGTTGTTCAGGTAATTATGGTTGTACTATACGATGGCATCAAAATATATTGGATACGATGAAAAAACGGTCGAAAACGAGGTGCCGGTGTGGTATGCTTCCTCGGGTTGAGACTTAATGGAGCTGGTCAGCGGTCTCGGACAAAATGCATTGAGTATCCGAGTCATGTTTGGCTGGTTGAAGAATTTTCGTCGGCCGGGAGGACTTTGTACAATAACAGGGAAACAGCCATTTTGCCTTAAAAATAAAAATTCAAAACAACCTAATAAATTGTGATAATTTATATTCAAAATTAATAAACAAAAATGATATATATTTCATTTTAATTTATTTTGTTTTTGAAATGATTATGATTCGGTCAACATAATATTTGTGTAAAAATAGTATCTATTCTATTGTTTTAAAACGTCCCGAGCTCAGTATTTTTCAACCGTTTAAATATAGAAAGATCCAGTCCAGTCTTGGTCATAAATCATAATTAAAATAGGGTGACCATACGTCCTGTTTTATACAGGATTTTCCTTTATTTCGGCTTTGTGTATTGTTGTCCTGACAAACTAATCTCAGGACGCTTTTTGTCCCGTAATTTCAAGTCTGTCCCATATTAATCCCGTTTATTGCCTTACTGTTAATTTATAATTTTTGAAATTTTTGAAATGACATTATTGAATAGAATAATATAAAAATCTATACTTTTCAATTGTATTTTTGTTTTTACCATTAGTAATGGCATCACATTGTTATCGACGACGTAAACCGTACGTATAATAGTATATTTACCGATCGGCGCGACCAGCTCATTATCAAATGTGAGCATATTGCGAAATAAATAAATATTAACAATAGCTCAATTATACCTCTATATGCCGTGCACAAGCGTCATCTTATCGGACAACAAAAAAATAAAATAAATACTTATTAATTTAAAAATATTAATTATTAAATTATTAAAATATAATAATATGATAGTATTGTTGTCCTGTATTTGATTTTTTTAAATATAGTCAGCGGTCACCCTAAATTAAAATGCACTGGTCCGGTCCGGTCCATAAAAATACGGACCAAACAGAGTGAAAATATAATGATAAATAGAAAAATCGTTTTAAAATGTTTCCGAATTGGTACGGTAATATAATTTACATGCAATTATACAATATAAACAATCCATTTCGGAGTTAAGAGGATGTCAACGCACTGTTTGTTTTCTCTATCTGACCCACGCGCAACATAGACAAAACGTCTTTGCGCAGAACCGTTTTTTCTATGTTTTTGTAAAATCACCCATTACAAAAAAAGATAGAGAATAATATTTTAGAGGGAATGACATATCGGTTTTATATTTTATTGTTATTTGACTTTGTATTCGACTTTCAAAATAAACAAAAAATGTTGTAAATTTAAATTATGTTTAAATTGTTTTAGAAAAATCGATATTTCATTCCCTCAAAAATATTATTCTTTATCTTTTTTGTGATGAGTGATTTTACTCTAAGATTACTAAAAAACATAGAAAAAACGATTCTGCGCACATGCATTTTGTCTATGTTGCGCGTGGGCTAGAGAGAGAAAATAAATAGTGCGCTGACATCCTCTAAAGCTAACGGTGGCGTAATTACAAATGTTTTATGGGTGGGTATATAAATTTCCCATACGAAATTGACAAATTCTCCCACGTAATAAATTACGCTGATAGCTATCACCGAATACAATGGAGTATACGCATTGCGATTATAGGCTATAGGTATATATACTAATATTATAATAATATGAGTTATAATTTCATATTTTGGAAATATACAATATATAGTTAGGTACTATGTATAATAATTAGTTAAATTGTTATAACTTATAATGCTTGAACTGCACAAATTCTTTTATTGCACTCGCACACTCATAGTTGCATATATTTCAATATAATATTATCATTTCCGTCGCTATCGTGTGACTATATATGTTATATACATAACGTAGGTGTCATTGACCCGTGTTTGAGACAAATCATATTATTATTATGAAATATGACACTTATTCAGTGTCAATTTTTTGTGGTTGGATTTCTCTCATAATTGTTATTTATTATTATACATATTATTATTTTATTAAAAGTGTATAAAAAAACAACACAATAATGTGGCTGAAGTACCTATATTCAGCTGACCGAGTGGCGTAAGATATCATTATTATATATAGGTAATATAGGTGCTGATTTGAAGTGTAATTCCTTTATATATAATATTATACGTATGTGTAGTACAGTTAACGACTCAGATAATAAAGACTATAAAACTTCCAAGACGACTTTCTTGTAATAAATGGGAGTGGATATCAAAACTTAATTATAAGAGACGATTGACCATAATAAATGCGAAGAAGCATATGGATTTGTCAAAATAATTGCTTCAAACCCATGGCTATAGAACATACACACAGAAAAATAAATAAGGGGTTATATTTTTGTGCTTATTGAAAACTCGTAATTATATATTATCTAAAACAATAGGATAATGTTACAAACAAATCCATATAGTCTAATCTAATTAATCATATTTTGTTTGCATATTCGTCTGGAAAAAAAAATAAGAAATCGTATCGGTATCACGACTAAACGACTACAGCCCACATTGAACTCCGTTGTAAGGTTGTTCAATATTTTAATCTTAAACTTTTAAAATAGGTCTAAAAAAGACAATTTCAAGATTTTTTTTTAAAAACAATTTTACATTATTATTTAAAATAAATAAAAAATCCGGAGTTCAATGCGGGCTGTAGAATATAATATTATAATACATACCGTACCCCCTCCTAAATTGGTATTTGACAGTAGATTAGTGAAAAGTATTACAATTGAGGTGGCAAATAAAACATAAAATATAATTTTCAAATTTTATAATGAATAATTGCCGAAAATTCAGTAAAGTGGCACTGGGTCCAAATTCAATTGAAATAGAGATCATCGCTGCTTTTTCAAAATCAGTTGTATCTAATATAAACAATCATTAAACAATATACGAGTGACAATAAAGATAAACGTGATGTTATCGGAATCGTCCAATGTTACACTATTAGTACATTAATACCAATGTTACGCTATATTAGTAAAAATAACAACAAAAAAAAATTGAATGATTAATAGGTATATGCTTCGAAATGTAGTTGCCACAAATTTACAAGTGTCTACTCGTATAATGTATTGTGTAATTTGTCATATCTCATAGCTCGTAATAATAATAATAATTAGGTAATAATTAATATCTTTATAAATTATTTGGCGTACAAATTAACACATTATAATATACTAACAAGATAATATGTCGTTGCACTGCACACTACAAAAATATTAAAAAATATTAACAACTAAGCAAAGAACCGTGACGCTCATGCATATCACATTTCCATAGACATGTTTACTTATATGTCTATGATTAGTACTATTATTACCTATTATTAACATTATTAATTTTATATTCCTATCATGAACTAAGAAGAAATATATACTTCTTAGTTAATGATTCCCAATTTTTTGTTATACATTATCATAATGATTGTAATGTTGTCGTATATTGTAACAGGGCCTTGCCCGTTTAATACTTAATAAATAAATATATATATATATATTATAATATGATATATAAATATAAATAATATCATAAATCAATCATTTTGGGTGTCGTGAGAGAGGAGGTATTTCGTAAGATAATAACTGCGGTCTACGTCTATACGTTGGTCTTATAAATAAATCTATATTAAATATCATACCAACGCCAAAAAATAAAAACCTAAGTTTGTATGTATCTTGACAACTACGCCAATTGTTGTGGGGCTTTTTATAATTTTATCCTACTTTACTTCAATAGCTGATATATGATTTATACCGGACCACCGAACGATTTTTTTCGATCGTAACGACCTCGTTTATATTAAGATATTTATATTACCTATAACTTTTGGTGAGAAGCTAATAAAAATAAAATTATTATACGTTAAGGCGCCTCTTCGTGGCTTATTAAAACAATATTTAGACAATTTATAATCTTGTCTTCATCGCCTGTAATCTTTGTGTTAGTCATAATTGATTATTAGTGTGAGTGCGGTTCTATATGTGTAAAACATAAAATTATTATTTCGAAGAAATTCGAACTCGTATCAATAACAATAGATTTCATATTTATCGTGTGCGGGCGAACGGCCACGACCATGTTCCATAGCACACGTACGCGTGCGCGTGCACAAGTCAACGAAAGCACTCTCGAAAAATATTTTTGTTCACTGCAGACGACAGTGAATAATGTTAATAAGCTGGCAAAAAATTTACATACTTCTAGTGATCCAATTTATATTGTGAAAAAATATTTGAATTCGTCAGCCTCTTTTCTGTGATTTGTAGGAAACAGATTTTGGACGTTTTGGATAGTTTACGTATTACGGTTCCAAATTACTTTACTTAATTTCTCAAAATTAACTTGCACTTTAATGTCTTTAAAGTGCTAATAAGACAAAAAAATTAAAAAGTTTTTCCTACAAAACATAGAAAAGAGGCTAACGAGTTGAAATCAGTATTAAAAATTAAAATTGAACTACTAGAAGTCTCAGTATATTTATTTTTCACCAGCTTAGAGGTCTAAATGCATGAAAAATTCAATCGTTTAGAGCCGCGTCGACTCTTATAGTGGCTATATAGTATAAGGGGCAAACTTTAGACAGCTATATCATCTCGTCCCCCGTGGCCACTGTGTCAGTCGTATTAACTCGTAAATTATTATTAATGATTATTTTTGTGAGTGTGGATTCCTTACCCATACTGCAGTTGCGGGTGGACGAGGCGACTACATTATAATATTATAGAACACGACACACGTACGCACATCTAAAGCGGCACATGTCATCGAAAATATTTTTGTACTTACGTGAGTACGCGGCAATAAATTATGCTAATAAGCTGGCAAAAAATCAACATAGTTTTAGTCTAATTTTAATTTTGAAAAAAAAATTGAATTCATTAACTTCTGTTCTAGTTTTTATGTTTGGTAGGTAAAGGAGATAGATTTACGATATTTTTGAAAGTTTATGTACTGCAGTTCCAAAAGAAATTACCTACATAACTTATAAAAATGAATATCTATATGTATAGGTACTAGGTATAGGTACTTTAAAGGGCCAATGAGATAAAACATTTAAAAGTTTCCCTACAAAGAAAAGAGGCAAACATAATATTCAAATAATTAGTATTCAAAATTAAAATTGGAATACTAGAATACCTAGTATATTTATTTTTTTGTCAGCTCATATAGGTCTAAATGCATGAAAAATCCTATAGCTTAGAGCCACCATCCCCCTTAAAAATATTTAAGATATATCATATAATATGTAGTCATTATTTTTTTTATAAGGATTTAATGTTCAAATCTCATATAGACAAAACTCATCAAAATCTCAAAATTATGCAAACTTTTTTAGTTCAAGAATGACAAGATTTTTAATTTAACTATACATGTATAATATGTACTATAATACTTTTACTAAATTATATGGTTGACAGGGTTGTTATGTTTAAAACATAAATTAAAAATATTTGTTTTAAACGTTTTGTTAATCATTTAAAACAGTGTACAATTCAAGGACATTTTCTATAAATATCAATAAAATGTTATTTGTTGTGTTAAAAAGCTTGACATTTTAATACAAGGCTCCTACTATATAGTTACAATGACGTTTGGAAAATATTAAAAATCCTTAGTCACAGTTTTTATTTATAAGCATTTAAAGTTCAAATATTGACAAAATACGAAAAAATCACGAAAATTAGCAAATTATTTAGAGTTGAGAATTCATAAAAATTTTCCTTTTTAAATTTAAAAAATGTAATACAAGATTATCTATAAGTTTGTCTTCATTTATCAAAAAAAAAAAATCTCTACAAGAAGGTCAAATTAAATTTTTATGAGCGTTTAAATATTTATGACATTTAATATTTACTTGATTTGTCATGTAACGATGTTCTTATTTTGTTGTAATTAAAAAACATATGACTGTAGATACTTGAAAATTTCACTGAATGTTTATATTATAATTTTCTATACACGATTAAATTTTGAAAATAATTTGACTCTTTTTGAGCTGTTTACGGACATTGTCAGTTTTCAATTTTTTTAGTTTTTTTTCTATAAATATCAATACAATTTTATTAGTTGGGTAAAAAAGCGTGAAAATTTAATGCAAGGCTCCTGATATAATGTTACAATAGCAGTTGAAAAATATTAAAAATACATTAGCACAATTTTTTTTCATAAGCATTTAAAGTTCAAATTTTGACAAAATTTATCAAATTTAAAATTTAATAATTATTTTGTAGTTAAAAATGTATAAAATTTTCAATTTTTGTAGCTAAGGATTGAAAATTTAAAACAAGGTTCCACGTAAATAAGTAAATATATAAATTACTTTATTCACAATAATATCATCAAATATACTTGGTAATATCATAGGCTGCCTGACCGTTTTCGCTCAGAATCGTTTTTATTATACAAATACAATGATATTATATCATTGAATTCAAATTTAATACCATACATTACAGTGACCCACTTGTAACCTACTGTACAGCAGAGCGACTTCCATTTACTCACCTTTTTTTTTGTTTATTTTGAAAAATGAAAAAATACACTAACTCTGATGGTTGACAATTTGACATTACTATATGACCTATGTATATAGTTACAAATATTTTAAAATTGATTATAGTTAGTTACTCTTCAATATTTTTATACCAACCATTTTATATGGTTAAATTGTTTTGAGTGTTATGTATACAATTATAACGGTCGCTACGTGCGATTATCAAAAAATGTTAAGATAATTCTTAATAATTTCGTAAGTTAATAGGGATATACCACGATAGAAGTTATTCATATAAAATAGATTACACTATAACCAAAAACACGCAGTGCTTAAAACATAATATAGGAAAGTGGACTGTAGATTAGATATAATTATATACAAATTTCGATGAGTAACCTCGGGACCAGCGACGAGAAAAAGGTCTGCCTTGAACCCTTAACCCAACCCGGCAGGAAGTCACAACAAAACCTAATATAAAGTATAATCAGATATAATTTTAAAAGCGTATAAAAGTTATAAAAATGACTTGGAAGTTAGCATTGACTTTTTAAAAGGAATATAGAGCATAATAAATTGTACATGATTTTAAAATTCTAATATTTTTCAGTAGGTCTATAATATATCTATATCATAAATTCGTAACTATAATTCTAGAGTCCAATCTTAAACATGGTAGGTATTGTTAGGAACCACTGCTAATCATGTAATACCATTACTATAGTAATGTAATGCTATAATATCTATAATGTATAGTACACCTATATGGCTATATATTAAGCGTTATTTATTATAATATATAATTATACATTTATGCGCAATAACTCCATGAACTAATCGCCCAGCGAGGACGGGAATGTGCTGACACAACCCTTCTGGTATATACACAGACAGAACCCGTCACCGGGTCACCGACCCGTGCCCCCCGCTAGACGAGTAGAGCAATACTGTGTTGACTATCATCAATAAATTAGACAGAACATCATATAAAACCGAACGTCGAAGTTAACAGACGTTAACTTTCCGAAATCTTTCTTTAATAAAATCATCTTTTCCTTAAGTGGTGTAATCTTTTCACATAAAAGGACCGTTCTAAAACGTTATCAACATTTGAGTGCTGAAATTAAGAAGGTACGAGCTCAACAGTATTAATCCAGGTATTAACAATCATGAGATATAATTATTTTGTGTTAAATTTATTTAAGTTAATATTAATAAAATAATGTATTGATGTTTAGGTACAATCTTTATATAATTGTTTTGGTAAAAAATATATGCTTTTTGGCGATTAAATAGATACAAAATTAAAATAAATATAATAATATAAGATATTAATCGATCAGAAATATTGTGCAGATAGGAACTCGCAAGCAGATTGCCTGGATGGCTTAAAAGTAACAACCAAAAATGTTCAAGTACTTTTAAGTCCGATTTTTTGTACCTATAGGTATGCAACGTAAATATCATAAAATATAATATTGTCCCCCCGATCCACCGCTTATCCTTCCCACTACTGATCATACTACGGCAACATTCACTCTCAATCACGATATCATATTATTAAAATTAAAGCACGTTATTACTAATTTCTAGTCGCGTAACAATGATTTATACAAATAATAAGGTATCAACAAAAAATATGTGATATTCCAATAAAAACACTCTGCCAAACTCCGTGTAAAAAAAAACGATAAGTAGGTATACAAAATCGGCTTTAAAAGTTGTGATATTTATAGCTAAGTCTTTGAACTATAGATATAATTTATGTTAAAATAATCTGCTGAATAATATTGAACTTAGCTTGGTGACGTAAGTTAAAAATTTCAAAATACTATTGCATAATGAGTACATATACTCGCTATAGGTAGGTATACTATCATTGAAAAATGTACAGTGTATATTACTATAACCAAGTCTTTTAAAGTCACCAAGCTAAATTAAATTATTTAGCAGACTATTTTAACATAAATGATATCTATAGTTCAAAGACTTAGCTATAAAATTATAATACAAATTTTGAAGCCATTTTTTTTCTCACATGGTGTTTATCGGAGTGTTTTTGTTGCAGGGATATACAAGATATATTGAATTTTAAATCACACCATCGTGTTAAGCACATAAATATACTTAGGATTATGAAAAACAAAATTCTGAAATACTATCGTAAGTTATTAAAATTATTATGTAAATCAAACTACTTTTACACGTAAAACATGGGCGGTCGCTCACTTGTCCGCTCTGACTTATCTGGATAAATAATAATTTTTTTGACTTCGGATTTTTACAAAAATATTTTTATTATTTCTACCACAATAAAACATCAGTAAACTTAAAATTAAAAAAAAAATGTTGTGTTGTAACTTTAAAAGAGGGCGGCATTTTCAAAATACTGATAATATAATATTGTTAGGGGCGGCAAAATTTGGTTTTGACTAGTTCACTATTTTCGCCTGAGCCGGCCCTATGTATGTTTGTCCACTCTATTTCTCGAGAACGAGCTAAACGTACAGAAATAAACAAAATATAATAATCTGAATCAGGATAAGCTCTAATTTATTGTGCATGACGAAGAGCTTTTTCAAAAATTTGGTTGGTCGCCGCCGCAGCGCATTACGCGCGACGTGTATCATTCACGGAGGCGGCGGCGTGGGGTTCGTAAAACATCGTCTGAATGACAGTCTAGTATTTGACTCATATTGACTGTAGACTGTTTAATGTTCATTTAGTAGACCAAAATTCCAAAGTAAACAGTCACGTTATCTAAAAATTAGATTTACAAATAAATTGGTAATTTTGAATATTTCTAATTTAAAATTGTCAGTTTATATAAAAAAAAAATGTCATGTTCTAGATACTACTCTATAGTAGATACCTACTTGTAACCCAAAATTCTTATATATATAAAAAAAATGTTAAATTATTGATTAGAACAAAAGTTATTTCATTTGTCAGGTTTTGCTGTTACATTCTATATAATATATTATGTTATACCTAACTTATAAAGGATGATGTGATTTAAACATTATTTTTACAATAAGTTGTAATATATTATTATTAAATTTAAATTTAAAATTAATTTAATTAATTCAACAAAAAAAAAAATGATTACTTTCAATACCACGCTTGGGAAATATACGAGTATTTATATTATATTGATACAATTATAACTGTTAGGTACCTAGTAAGATACCATTCCCTCCTATGTAGAATCTAAGACCTACGTTACCTACTTAGATATACCAAATTATAACACGTTTAATATAATTGGTTATGAGTTTATGACTTCAGACTAATTTATATTATATACTTTATATACCTATATAATATTATAAAGTGTCCATTTTTCTACTTTTAATGTTCTACCATATAAAGTAAGGCTATAATAGAACCATAGTGCAATAGGAACCTAGTTGTAAAAGGTACTATATAAAGGTACTATGTAAATGTCATAATGTAGTTGACTCATGAGTGATTTGCTTAGAAATAAGATACAGGCCACTTAAATCATGTTTTAAGTAATTTTATTTTACAATTTAAAAATAAAAATCTTATCGTTAAATAGGTAATAAAAATGTGAAAACCACGATAGAAACAAAATTTAAAAATATGTAATTGTTCCTGTCATTCTGTCTCTGGCATAAAATTGAAATTAAATAAACTGCACCTTTTTGCATCAAATGAAATCACAACAAAAAATATATTTAGAAATGTAAAAATATTCATTGAAAAACCGATTTTAATAAAAATTACACAATGTATTATAAAAATTATAAAAAATATCCTATTATAAAAAAATGTCATAAACATGACGTTAAGAACAAGAATAAATAAACTTTTAACAAAACATACACAATTAAATATTATACCGGGTAATTCTTTTATCATTTAACACTCATTATTTTAAAAAATATAAATGTTTTTGAAAAAAGAATAATTTTTAACTATGACAACATACAGTTTTATTTTCATATTCCAAAGCAGAAGTATTTGAAAACACGCAGGGATGGGCAAGATACTCAAAAATCGATACTAGATACTAGATACTTGGATTTGGAGTATCGAGGTAGGTACTAGATACTCGATACCTACATTTTAAGTATTTAGATACTTGATACGCGATACATTAGAAAAAATTAGTCAAAGCCTATGACGCATAGGATTTTTTTTAAATTTTATTTATACACAATTAGATAGGTTATGAATCTAGACAAATGCATTTAAATTTAAAATTCCAAATATTAGTATAAATATATTATAATAAGTCAATCGTTAAATTAAATAAATAAATAATGATAAAAATAAATTATAGATAGGTATCATATCATATTCTTAAAGACGTAAAGTCCCATTCAACGTGTATGTGTGATGCGTCCCAGTACACAGATATAACTTAATATGACTAATAGGTTGAAAAATAATTTCGTGCAAGTTGCACTGCAATTAAATTATGGATTTATAAATTTAAATTCACAGTGCATATTATTTTACACATATTATAGTATTATATTAAAACATAGTCAAACAGTCACGGTTGGTAAATAGGCCAGTAAAAATTAATAAAAAATTAATTTTTTAAAGTATCGAGTATTTTTTAACAAAATTATTTTGTGAAATACTCGATACATAGTCTAAAAATGTATCTCGTTACAAGATACTTGATACTTCATATAATTGTATCGAGATACAAGATACAAGATACGTATCTTAGATACTGCCCATCCCATGATACACAAAATAGAATTTAGGACGAGTAGATTATAATAAGTTATTAGTTACAAGTATTTTAAGTTTTGAAGAGCACACGAGGTTACCCCACAACATTTTGGTCCAATACACCGCTCATCTCAACTTTAGAACTTTTTATGCGCCAACAATTGGTTCATAATAAAATAATCACCTAGTGTATATTTATCAAAGGTAAAAATTAAATAACGGTATTAACAGAATGACTGTGCGGATTTTATTATACATCCATGTTTAAACATATATTTCAACTAATTTATAATTTATTATGATCATCTTTATATCAATAAATAATCCATAAACATTTAAAATTAAAATGATTTCAAAGTAGTGTATTTGTATACATTTAATTAAGCAATACAACTACCTACCTATAATCAATTTGTTTATTAGAGATTATTTAAAATTTAAATAAAAAGTTAAAAGAAATAAAATTTGACTATTATTCTGTTTTGAATGTTTATGAGACTTATCATAATTCAACTGTAAATAGATTAAATAAAATATATAAGTACCTAATAGTATTGCTATCACATTTTTCCTTTATTAATGCCTCAAAGATAAAATTGTTTAAAATCAGAGGAGCATTTGACTTTATGGTGTGGTGGAAATTAAAAGGGCATTAACCATATTAATGAGTATTTTGAAATTTTATTTTTTATAAAGCTGTATAACTTCAGGTCGCAGGGATGATTATTTACCTGAATTATACAACTACAAATCCCCATATATCTCATCTACTCAATTGAATAATTTGTTCAATGCAAGACTATATTTAAAATAATTTTTTTTTTTTATTATTATTGAACTAAAGCTCAGCAACTAGGGCCATTAGCTGTTGTAGGGGTTATGAACTGTGGTAGGAGTAAGGTTGGTACGGTAGGTTGATTTTACGATTGTTATTTTTTAACAAAATATATTAACTGCTTACTTTTTATTTGAGATGTGTAGGAACATGTTGGTATTTATAGGTATTCCATAACATTAATGTCCATTACAACACATTTATTGAGTTTAGTATTAGGGCTAAGAACTGCACTTCCTAAAATAAACAAAAATTGAAAAATATACATAACTATTAAATTAAATACTATACTTAAACTAAATTGAGACTAATAAGGAAAATCTTAGTACGTTAAGACTCTTTAGAGACTGATCATCATGCAATTATTTAATATCTGTCTCAATACATTGACCTGAATTTGGAATTTATTTTGTAGTCTAAAAATATATTAGGTATACAGTTCAAATTAATGCTACATTACCTACCACTGGTATATTTTAAAATCATTTATTAACATTTTATCGTGTATCCAGCCCAAAAACATATTTATTTTAAAAAAACTATTATAAGTAATTTGAATAAATTGAATATTATATTTCAAAAATAAAAATATAACAAAAAGTAGAAAAGTAATCGTATTCCTCATTAGTACGTAGTTGATTAAAATCGACCAGATAAAATATTTTATTAAATACCAACTACACACAATAAATCATTTTCTAACACATTACACATCATGAATTACTTACATAAACATTTAATGAAGACAATTTGTTCAATTACTAGTATATTACATGCTTCAGTATACTTTGGTATTTGAATCCAACATTTTTTTTTAGAATTTTTAATCAATTGTTTTTATTGGTTTGGAAGCTTATTACAGTACAAGGTTGTGTTGTATTCTATATTGACACCGTAAAATAAACAGATTCTTAAATTATAATGGATTATATAATAATTTTTTTAGCATCGCAGCATTATATTTAAAACGACCGTCCTATTGTTAATTTTGGAAGCTACTAATTGTTGTCAGCTAGTAGCGAGGCTGGGCGAGTTTATGATTTTTTTTAACTCAGTCAAATTAATATGCACCAATAACAAAAAATTAATTTAACTATAGGTAAACTCAGTTAAGTTAAAAGTTAATACACACTTTTTATTTACTTTTTATTAAGTTAAAAAAAAGTTAATTTGTTTATAAAATGCTAGGGTACTTAATTTTTTTCCAACCCAAAACTTAATTAAAGGATATAGTGTTAATACTTCATACAGTATTTCCATAAAAGTTATATAGATTCGAATGATATACATTTTTAACTTTAAACAATTTCCGATACATATTTTTTGACATGAAAACAAAATTGACTGAAATAATGATATATTATAAAATTAAAAACAAAATAAATTAACTTAACTTACTTCTTAAAATGAAAAATTAACTTGTTAATTTCACGTTAATAAAGAAAGAAATTTAGTAAGTTAACAGTTAAGTTAATGAAAAGCCAAAAGTAACTAGTTAATGCCTAGCCTTGACTGCTTCACATATATATTATAAATTATAATATATAGTGTTGATATACGTAAGTTAACTACTATGAGCACTAGGTATACTACTATGAGTATCCCATATAAATTATTAAATGTTTAACTAAGCACACAAATTGTATTGTATGTACTGTAGGTATACTACTATATTAACTTTTTGACTCGTTAATGCCCAGCCTTGGCTGCTAGGTTGGCTGTATCTGTTTACATTGCACTTAATGCAAACAGATATAACAAACCTAGCAGCTGACAGCAATTAGTAACTTACTAGCTTACAATATAAACAATAAGATAGCTCTTATTTGTGTATTATAAAATCAGTAATTGCAGTAAAGAACTGAAAAAAATAAAAATTAAGTTATGTTATAGAATTCTACTGTTTAAACAACTTTTAAAATAATAAATTACGCATAATGCTTCTAATAGAACACCTTATTTTTGGTTGTCATACTATTATCGACAAAATTTAAATAAATTAAAATACTATCATAAGGTAATTGTAAAAGTATTGGTATTAATTACAAAAAAAAATTATATATGATTAATTGAGTAATAGGTTGTAACAATTATTTGTATATTTTAGTTTTTTGTTTTGCTTTTAAAATAAGAGAATATATTTTTCAATCAATGGCTTGATGTATAATAAGCAAATTACATTGACACATGCGAGTAGGTAAGACATCCAGTGATCGCCCTTAACATTATTTAATATAGTTAGGTATTCAAATACCTATCATGTTCCTATAATAATCTCATAATTTATTTGTATAGCAAATTAATAGATTTAGCTACCAATCATTGAACAGTATTGTATTTAAATTAAAACATTTGAGTTATAGCTTTTTAAAATCTTAACTGCCATCAAACTAACAAATTAAGAATGACAATACTTTGTTTAAGTCCTCATTTCTCAACAATCTAAGATAATTTACTAAAATGCTAATTATAAGTAATTTAAGAAAAATACTAAAACTTTATTTAAAAAAAAAAATTTTTGTGTTGAGTAAAATGTTTTGACAATTGTTTGTAGATTTTTAAAATCTAATGTGAAATTATAATGTTTTTAATTTACTTAAGACGCCTGGTGCCGATATCATTTTGTCCTCAAAAATACACTCTGAGGGAATAAAGATACCGCCTTGTGGAATCAACCAAATTTCATAATTGCTAGAGGGAGATATTCTACAGCCCGCATCGATCTCTGTTTTTCAATATTTTATTTTCAAACTTTATAATATGTCTAAAAAAATATAAGATATAAAGCATTTTTTACAAATATTTTAATACAATTACTTGTAATTTAATACAAAATAAGAGATCGATGCGGGCTGTAGCAAGTCTTCTTCTTTCAGATGAAAAATAGTCATCAAAATCCGACAATTCTACAAAGTCTGAGAGTTATAACCGTGAAGTCATTTTTTTCTCGATATAATACATTCTATCAATCCCCCCTAAATAGGTATTGGGTAATAGAATAGTAGAAAAGTAATTATAATATAATTGAGGTGGCAACTAAAATATAAAATTTAATTTTCAAATTTTATAGAATTGCGGAAAATTTGAAAACCCTTAATATAACTTATAATTCATAACTATTCATGCATTTATAATAATTAACCTTTAACAGTGACATCTAGATCCTTTTAAATCATGTATGTTTATATTTTATATTGTATTTTGAATCCAAATGTTTTTTACTTGATATAGGTAAACAGTTAGTGTTTTTTTATATGTTATCAATTTAGCTAATTTTGTGTCGCATGCTATACTGGCACCTTAAACAGAATAATCAGTATAATTATGTTAAGTATAATATATATGTATTAATAAAAAACACTATAAGACATAATATATATTGTATCTTACCATAATATATAGATTCGGCAATACAGTACAGTATCATATTTGTTTAAAATTAAAATATTTAAGTTATACATTTTTACTGTTTTAACTACTATTTGATTAGCAAACATTGCTTAAAAATATGTTTATTGAAGCCTGAACTATGGAGGCTTAAAAAACAAAGAAACACGTCATTCATTACCTACCTACTCGTCATCGATGTTTTAACTTATATAAATTGTCAAATCTCAATAATGTATTTTTTGATATTATATTTCTTGTATCATGCAGGTTCGGTGTTCACTATCATTTTGTGTGTTGATAATTTATTGATAAGATGATTTGAAATATTTTTTTTATAATTGATAAAGAATATTATAATACTTTGCAACGTTTCGCTCTTCGAACGAATGTACGTCCAGCCATGACAAAATAGATGGTGCCGTACGAGAAAACAATAATAAAAAGACGAAAGAAAAACGTGTTGGTGGTTATTTGTGTGTTTGGATACAGACATAAGAGTAGAGAAAAAATAACAAAACAAACGTCGGCTATCGCGATGACGACCGGATGATGGTGGGGTGCTCGACGCTCGTAATTACGTTAAATTACATTTATTTATTAAAATTCACAAATAAACTTATAGGTGCGGAGATAGGAAAACGGAACGATTCTAGTTTAGCAACCTATCGATTTTCAAAATTTTTTTTTTCCCAAATTGTGTGTTTTATGGTACTTTCTAAGAATGTAAAAAAAAAAGCCCGGACAAATTTAGTTTTGAAGTTATTGATCGGAAACTTCAAAAACTTCATTTTTTCGTTACGCCCATTTTCTTAAAAAAAAAAAAAACTTAGAATTGAATATTTTTACCTAACATACTTAGAAGTATGGGCAATGGGCATGCCTATACGCGTGTTGCGGCACTCGTCGCTACGCTCCTCGGCGCCGTCGCTCCGCTCCGCAAATCGAAATTATCCCTCGACCAAATTCAAAATTTAGCCAGGTAACTCACATGCTAATTGCCACGCTTGCTGTTTAGACTGTTTAAACTAAATTGAGTACTTAATCTTCTACTTACCAAAAAATGAAGTTTTTAAAGTTTCCGATCATTAACTTCAAAACTAAATTTGTCCGGGCTTTTTTTTTTTACATTCTTATAAAGCACCCTAAAACACACAATTTGGGGGGAAAAAAATTTGAAAATCGATAGGTTGCTAAACTAGAATTATGCCCGAAACACGTATAGTTTGTCACATTACAACTTTGTTATCATTTCTATCATTTTTGGTAATATAAATGAATAACAAATAACAGCAGTATTGCAATAGGTATATACTATGTTATAATAATTATATTATAACGTAGGTAACCTAGGTACTTATTTTGTTTAGATATCGTTTTAGTTCCAAATTCCAAATTTTTTCATGCTTCCAAGATCATTATTTTATCCATTATTTGTTGACAATGTGTTGTACAACATATGTGTTGACAAATTATATTTTTACAAAGTGTAGGTACCCACCGAATATGAAATTACAGTTACACAAATTTGTTTATTTACCATTCAATCAATTTTATCTGGCTCTTGCTACATTTTCAAACAACTTTTTCAACTTCATACAATATTAACGTTATTCTGTAGGTTGGTAAGTAGTAAGTACCTACTACCCATACAGAAATGTCATTGTTCTTAAATAATAAATTCGTTCAATAATCGTATGGCCAGTGGCGTAGAAAGGAATTTTCGTTGTGGGGGGGAAGGCTATATATTTATAGTTTTTAAGGTAAATCACAAGGTAGTACCCCCGCACTAATATTATATATAAAAAAGTTGGCAAGTTTTCAAGTGAATAAGTGGCTGAATAGTAGGGAGGTGTCTGCTGTCTAGATAAGTAAATCTAGAAATGTATTGACAATTATAGAAATAAAACTTAAAAAAATTAATATTTCTATTAATAGTTAATTTTAATTTTCTATTTTCAATTTTCATGTATAGAAAATAATAAAATAAAAAAGTTTTGTGAAAATTTCAAGTAGGTACCTACGGTGATTAGTTTTTGAATAGTGAATACAATAAAATAAGAAAATTCCCACGAGATTTTGTTAATTTACGGGTGAATAGGTATAGGTATCCAATGTCTAATAACTTATAAAAAATATTGTTGATTTACGTTCAATTTTTTGTTTAATCTCCACTAAAAAATACTTGTGAGAAACCTTGTATAAGATTTTTAAGTATTTAGCCAAGCAAAAAAATGTTGATAGACAATATTTAAAAAAAAAAAATAATAAATTCAAAATTTTTAAATAGCTAAAAAGAGTCAAAATATTTTGAAAATTGTATTGTCTATCAAAAATGGTAGTATAAACATTCAGTGAAATTTTCATTTATCTACGGTACGGTTTTCTTAGAGTTACACTAAATACCGCTAAATAGATCATGAGTCTCAAAATTTCGATATTGAAAAGTTTGCTTCAGAAAAACAATGTAAACATTCACCACATAAATGTATTTAAATCATTATTATGGTATTATATATTTAAATTAACAAAACAAAAATTAAATAGGTATAAAATATTTATAATTTAATAATAAATTTAAATTTTCATTTTTTCTTTTTCTTTTTGGCCTCTACATCAACTTGATCGTATGCAGGGTTCTGCGGTGTTAAACGTGTTGGATTACTTTGATCTATAACATACAAATAACAACGATAATCATAAACTAGTAGTCTCGTAAGCAATTTAACAAAATTAATATGGTAATCTAAATATAATAACATCAATAATCTTGAGCTAGACTAATTTTAAGAAATTATTATAGTATTGAAACTAGTCTTTTACCAAAATTTTACAAAAATATTAATCAACACAGGTCTAGAAAGTAAGATACATTTTGATTTTGTCGGTTTAAATTTAAATAAATAATTCATTTAAATATTTGGAGTAGGTATGTTTAGGTATCTAATAGCTTTAACTTTAAACCACAATAATACATTTTTAGTTTCACAACATACCTAATTATCATCAGCAATGTTATAAACAACATGGATTATATGAGTATTAAGTATGGAGGTTCCACTTATAAAATATCACCTCCTGATGACGAATTAAACAACTGATATAGTGTACCTCGGGATTGAGTAAGGCACTATAATATTTCTGTTAGATTTGTTGTTTTGTATGCAATAAGTGAGTTATCATATTGAGTACTCACTTATTGCATACAAAACAACAATTTTGATCAAATACACGGTTACGATGTACTCATTGGTAGGTACTATTGTATTAAATATATTTTATGATATATATATATTGATATAATAGTTATTTATTTTAATACATATATTAATAATAGGTCTTAAAATTGGCTAAATATTTTTAAAATGTCATTGCGTATAGTATAATATCATGAATATTATGTATAATAATAAAAATAGTCAAAGGTTTCAAGTCCCCACAGTAAATATTTTTTAATTACAACAATTTAACTAAAATCCTTGTTCTTCGTTTAAATATCTTATCTGGTCCAAATTTGAAACTCTAAATGCTGAACTTTAATATTTTTAGATTTTTGGTTTCATTATGAACTAGAGGGACTTAGAGGGACTTTGTATTAAATGTTCAAGCATATTATATATAAAAATTGATAAATTTTGTCAAAATTTAAACAACAAATATTCTTTTAAAAAAAAAAAAATAGGTATGTATACATACCTATCTTGAATATTTTTAAATATCTTTAATAACCGCTTACGAGGAGAGGAACTTTGTAAATGATTTTCAACTTTTTTTATCATTATAAGGTAATAGAAATAAAACAAAAAAAATCGATAATTGATATCAATAATGTACCTATATTTAACTCATAAATAGTAAAAATATTTTGAAAATTATACAATATACCTATTATATAGGAAATGCTAATGTAACCTTTTGATGAAAATTTTAGATAGGTATTAAAAATTAATTGTATTTGAGTTCCAACTTACAACAAAAAAAGAAAACCGACTTTGTAGAAAACTGATTTTACGTAAAAAATTGCGTTTTTTTAAGATTAAATTATTTTGTTGTAGTATATTATATAAAGTGTATTATATTTTAAATTTCAAGGCAATAAATCTTTTTAAAAAAATGTTTAGTGGAAACTATTTTTGATTCGTAATTTTAATTTAAAAAACCTCCCAATGATTAACGAACAATATAAGATAGCATATTATTATTACGGACTACGCGTATTATAATATTATAATATATATTCTTATTTTATATTCGTATACGAATTTAATTTGGTATTTTGTATTATGTGTAGCCATACGATCTTTTAACCATACGGATATTTTTTGTACGGATATTTTTTGTAGTTATACTACCGGCTAACACAGCTATAATAATACAACTTATACAGTTAAAGTGTTGAATCAGTTAGTTTAAACCTAGGTAATTTATAAAGTAACTTAAACGTGTAGGTTATGTATATAATTTATACTTTAAAACTAGTTATTTTACACATTCCCTGGCATCACTTCGTTAATGTGTCAAATTGTACAAAATATGTACAATATCGTTATTTTACTGTCCAGCATACCTAAATAAATTAGATAAGACTGACGTCCTTGTAGTCGGTGACCACAATGTTCATGTACGTTTATCGTGTTAAATAATATTATCGTTGTACATGTATTATCTATTATTCTTAGTAATAGTTTTACAGTCACACGCGTCCAGTTGATTCGTTTGTCTCCACGCTATTATTTTAAATATTTATTTATTTAAATATTAATTATAAAATGAAAGAAAAGTTTTATATTAGTGTTAAAAATCATACGGCCGAGAATGTTGTAATGAAATTGTATATAAATAAAATAAATATATTATTATTATAAACAAAAATATTATAGGTACTTAAATTATTATACAGTACATTAAAAATAATAAAATATTATTTTTAATTAATTACAGTATAAATATTATAGTAGTTATGTAGTAGTACCTTAATTATAATATTTTTTAAATAACGTTATTATTGCTGTACCTATATAAAAAATATTAAAATAATAGTATTAATTGATTTCTAAAAAAATGTAAATTACGTAATTGTGATATAGTTATGAAATTATTTTTGTAATAATATTATATTATTGTCATTACACATTTTCTATCGGGGAAAATAATATAATTTAAATAAAACAATTTCAAACTTGATTCTTAAAAAAATTAATTTTTAATCATAATATAAAATATTATATATTATGCCTAGTGGAAATCATGGGTAGTTTCAAGTATTTTAAAATATAAAGAAAAATACACTGATAATAAATTTCAAACACATCACATCATATTATTTTATAACAGAATAAAATATTTAAATATTTGAAAATCATTCACTCAACGTAATTTATTAAATTTCACAAACACATTTACATTTATACAAACTCGCCAATAGAACAGACTTTAATAATACTCACTGTTGAATACGATGTCCTCTAGTTGGTTTTGCAAATAGATGTTATCTAGATTATTATCTAAATGTGAAGAAACACGTGCAGAAAAATTTGCACCTTATCCACTAGATTGTCATTAGTTATAGATTTCGGGATGTCTTCAGTTTTCTGAAAATAAAAAATCGTAGGTAATTCATATTTAGGTAATCAAACATGAAACAAATTGTCAATAATTAATATTTTGAATAAAAAATCCCTGGTATAATAAAAAAAAATTCCTAATTTTTCAACAATAATAACACAAAACATAAGAAAGAGATTTTTTGGATTTGGTTTATCATCATTTACCATAATATTACTATATTTAAGTCAAAATGTTTGTAAAATAAAATTATTTTTTTAGTTTATCAATATATGACTGCAATACACTACTTAAGTACTATAATAAATACTTAATAAATTATTAATAATCATTTTTTCGGTGACCTTAATGTTATGGTTCTTAATGGTTATTATATTTTTTAATAACTTATTAGAGCGCGGATTTATATGCATTAAAAACCAACCAAATATGCGCTAAATAAATCCTAAATATGCATAAATATATGCACTAAAATGTTAAAATATGCACAAAAAATAAAATTATGCATAATAAAATTAGCAAAAAAATTATCGAACCCTACTATATAAATACTCATCTACTTTTTTTTTTTAGGTAGTTAATCTAAAAGAAAAAAATAGGAATCAATTTATATCAACAATGTATCCTAAAACAAATTATATAATAGTCTTTAAAATCTTTATATTATTATGTATTTTATTACCCCGATTATTGATCTAAGGTCATATTTGGGAAATCCGTTTATCCCTACAAGTATACCTATATTAATATATTAATTTATTTTGTTATTAATCGAAACTATAAAAATATGATATTTGTTTCTTATATTATAATAGGTACTATATATTTTAAAAATGTCTAAAAAAACATCAAAATATGCACTAAAAGTCTAAAAATATGAAATATACTATTAACATTGTAAAATAAACCCTTAAAATAGAAAAATGTCAAAATATGCAAAAATATGCGTTATTAAGTTTCATTGTTTAAATCGTCATGTCATGAAACAAATTGTGTGCTCACTTAGCATATCATACGATCAACCAGAATAAATATGCAAATGCATACAAATCCGTGCTCTACTTATAACTTACTACCTACTTAATTAATACATAAAATATATCATTGTTATAACATGTCTAAAAATTATTAATCTAATTTGGTAGATAATTAAAATTTGTATAATGATTACTTATTTAGGTATCATAAGTAATAAATAGGTAATAACTTATAAGTTAGGCTCGGATTTTAAAGCATAATATGCTCTTTTTTATATATGTATATAATATAGAAATCTAATTTTTATCCATAAATTGGTTTCATGTCATTCTGATTCCAAATAAACCAATTTGTTTTTGCATATTTTGGGTTTTATTATGTAAAAGTGTTTTTTTTTTTTCATTGCTTTTTTGCATTTATTCCAGATCTGACATTTTAATACGTTTATTATGCTATAATGCTATAGTAATGAAAAAAAATTTAAATTGAGTAAAGAAATGTAAAACCGTTCGTTTTTTATGTATAAAAACATATTGTCTTCAATCAGTTTCACAAATGCAAATCGTGCAAAATACACGGTATATTATTGTTAATTTTAGATTATGAGCGGAGCGATGAATGTATTGATTTTATAATGATGTATGTTATTTATTTTTTTATTTGTTTCTGTCATCACCTTTTAGACGGAATGGGACATTTTGGCGTGGCCCTTTTAGCGTAGCTGTTTTGGCATGAAGCCATTTTGACGTGAAGCCGTTTTGGCGTATTATAACGGTTATTATATTAACTAATTTACCATTATAAGTATATTTTTTATTTTTATTTTTTGATAGTAATTATTGTATACGTATTGTTGGAATTTAATGATAAGTTTATATTACTATGCTGTACTTGTGCCCTATGGGTTTTTAACTAAAGTTAAAATTGACCAGTTGACCAGTCAAAACGTATACTATCGATTAGATCGATTATCTACGTTTTGAATGATTTGTACCCGTTGTCGTTTCTTATCTGCCGTGCGATAAGTTTATCATTTCATTATTTCTTGTCCTTTAATATTCCTAGCTAGATACAGCATAAATATTTCACACAAATAGTGAGTTTTTACTTTTTATATACATTTAAATCTTTTATACAAGTACCTAGTGAATTTTATTAAATTATTAAATTAATTAATATTTATTGTTGAAATGGGAATGATTCAAGCTGGAAGAGATACATATTTATTTCAATCGGAATCAGGAAGGAGTCCCCCTAAAAAGCTCAAAAAATATATTGATACAGACAAACGTCTTTTAAACATAGTTCAAGAAGCAGATACACGAGACATTTTAACATATTTAAGAGGTGTAGCACATAATATTTCTTTACAATAATAATGTTTTTTTAGTAAGTTTATTAATATGTCAATTGTATTTTTTAAATTTTTTTAATCAACTGAATTTTTTTAAATCGAATAAATAATAATAAATAATTGTATTTTATTTATTTTTATTTTATACTATAAATAACCTGAGAAATTTACGCCAAAACGGCTTAAGTCAAAATGGTTTCATGCCAAAACGGCCACGCCAAAATGTCCTAGATCCCCTTTTAGAACAGTAAAAATGATTAAATTTTCTTCAATAGTATCTTTTCTGATAGGAAAGTGAATCTAGTTGGTACTTTTTTTTTTTTTGGGGGGGGGGGGGGGTCAAAAGTAAATACCCAATAGTTTACACAAGTGCAGGGAAAAACCAGGCACGTATCAGGGACCTAGCCTGTGGGGGGGGGGGGGGGGGCAATTCATTTGGTTTAGGAATACCTGTCCAAATCCAAATCTATCTCAGTGTAAATCATTATCATGATTTAACTATCACGATACTATCTTAAATCGTAAATACGTAATATTATTATACACATTTATTAAGTAAGTGGATGTCGCTCTGCTGTACAGTAGGTTCCAAGTGGGTCAATGTATAATGAATTGTATTTAACTTGAATTCAATGATATAGTATCATTGTATAAGAAAAACGATTCTGAGCGGAGACGGTTTTTCAGTCTGGATATTTTATATTATTATTATTTATTATAGCCTGTAAGTTGAATTGATATTATAATATTATAATAATTTTTTATTCGTTTCTATAGTGATACACAAAGCATTATAAATTAAAATTGTTAGCGGTTTTTAGTAATTTGTCGGTGGTTTTAAATAATTATTGAGAAAATCGAAAAATTACCTCTCTAAAGTACCATCGTAATCCAATTTGCTAAAAAATAAGAAACAATAGTATGTTAAAATCGAAGCACTGCTAAAAAATAAATAAATAAATAAACACCAAACCACTAGCTTCCTCGCTCCGCTCAGAATCTAAAATAGTAGATCATACAATTTTTAAGAATCTTAAAGTTATAAGTGACATACTAAGATGGACTGTAAACTGGATTTAGGGCGGGAGGGGGAATCTCCCCCATCACCCCTTCAAAATATGTGCTTGGGAAAAACAAAATAAAAATTAAGGGAAAACGGGCATTTTTACTCAAAATCGATTTTTGTCGTACCTAACTCCAAAACAAATAAACGTATATTCATGAAATTTCCACCGGTTGCTTATATTAGCATTTTCTATACACGATAAAATTTTCAAAATATTTTGATTTGTTTTGAACTGTTAACGGACATTTTAGTTTCAAAATGTTTAGTTTTTTTTTCTATGAATGTCAATTAAATTCCTAATATTGTAGCCATATTTAAATTGGTAATTTATTTTCTCTATTAGTACCTAAAATAGGTGGTTAGTAAAATAGTTAATGATTAATAATAAATAAATAATACAATTTTCTGGAAAAATATGCGCATAATGTTTTGACATATTGTAGAAACATTGTTGAAAGATCCCGAAGCTTTTATATATTTTTGTGGCTTATAAATTGCAATTCTTTTAACGACTACAAAATAATATATAGTCAATATTATAAACTAAATTATCATTTATCAACCAATTAATATTGACAGCATTTTAGACTTTTCGTTTTTAAATATATAATATATAAGGTATTAAAAAATATACAGGTGATTTTTTAAGCTAGATTTCCTTGGTTTTTTTGTTATTTACTCAAATTCTTATTTTTACAATTTTTAATTATCCGTTAAGACCATAATATTATTAAATTTCTGACATTTTTTGTACCAACTGCTTACTTAAGGAATGTCTTGAGACAATACAAACATCTAATTTTTAAATGAAAACTCCCCTTTTTGCAATTTATTTAGCGGAAATTCTAATGAGTAAAGTTTTTGAGTTATTAAAATGTTTATGCTAAGGATAATAATCCTTAAAAATGGTTTTATAAAAATATAAACTATATGTAATATTAGATAGATGTAGATAAAAATAATTATGTAGTATTTATTGGTATCATTCTTACAGATTATTTATATTGTTAGATCAGTAGTAATAACCAACATTTTAAAATCATCTAAGCCTCCATAGGTATGTATCTACTTAACCCATTATGATATGAATTGGACACTATAATAGTAGGTATATAATTTGTATACTAAGAGCCGTATTATATTCTTGAGAATCGGCTATATGAATACAGCCCTAAGTTACATATAACTTAAGAACTACTTAATCGAATTTTGATTTAGACACATCAAATTTTTAAAAAAAAGTGTGCATTGTCAAAGGATCATCCTTAAGTGGTATAAAAGAATCTAAAATATTCGAAATATGGTCTTTAATTTCAAATGTATATTTAAAAATTCCAAAAATCAGAATTTGAATACATGCATAATTTAAGCGTACAAACAGAGCGAGCATGCTTAAAAAATCATACTATATAATATAGGTAGTATAATAATATTATAGTGTAGGTATACTCAGTACTCACATTCGATTAACTTACGCAGGTATATCGTCAAACACAACTGTTAATTCAATACAATTTGTAGTAGTTGAATCCAATCCACTAATGTCAATTATATGAAACATTTTCTGACACTTGACAGTTGATTGTTGACTAAACTATAATAAATTATATAATTATCCCGTAAATTATAATAGCCAAAATAACGTGATTGTAAAGTTGATACATTTTCTTGGTATAAGTGCTAAAATATAGGTACTGCTAATAATGTACTAATAATGTAATAAATCAAAAAATTAGAACTCGATCAATCTTCATTATTGTGCGATTCTTACGAATTAATGTGGTAGGTACGTACTATTATTTTAACGTTTTATTATTGTGGTGTAGAAAAAAAAACATAAGAAACCACTATATTGTACCTACGCAAAGTTCTTTACCATTTGTGTGATACCTAAATGTGATTATTCGATAAAAAGTTGTAATAAATTACTCCCGATTGCAATCTGGAAGTTTGTTTATAATGCAGGCATACATTATAATATGATATTACCTATATCAATAACGAACTTCACACGTCATATTAATTTAATATTTTGTTTTTTTTTGTCTAAAAGTATTATTAATGGCATAATTCCCAATTAGTTATAGAAACCTTATAGTTATCCGATAACATTTCTAAAAACATATTTAAGAAGACGTTTACTTGAAATCAACTTTCTAACATTTGTTAGTTAATTATTAAGATCAATATATTATCGATATTTTAAAATTAAAAAATTTAATTTTGAAGTATTTAAGCGTCAAAAAAGTGAAAAAGTAATTTTTAATAAACTTTATATCAATTAATTTAAACATGTTTTCAGAATTGTTTCACTAGGACAGTCGGAACAATTGGCAGATGGGTACATTTTTGTAGAAAACACAGGTGAGATTGAATTCCTTAAACATCAGTACCTACATATATATTATTACAAATTACAATGTTAGATGTACTTCATATATTTAAATGATATGCGGGCCGCGTACTTTGTCATGTCTAGATCTGCCTTGTTTTCCTTTTTCAAAGCAGATTCAGAAAAATACAAATAGAAATCGTATTTTTTTTTCAATTCCTCCATTAGCAATTTATTTTTAGTCAAATGCTCCAACTTTACTTTATAATACGATTCCACATAACCCATCATTTTATCTTCGCTCATTTTCAATTCGCCACGAAACCTGTAACGTATAATATTATTTTGTTAATTAGAAGATCGACACTTATGAAAATCGAGTCATAATCATAATATTATCATAACATTACATTATCATTCTATTATAATAATTATTATTATGATAATAATTTATGTTATTGTACAACACATACACAAGTGTATATTTTACACGACACATGTTTATAATATGCATTTGTACTCGTAATATGTTTATACATATAATATTATAGACTAATTTTTGTCTTAATACACTGCTGACTGCTGTGTTTAATATTAATACAAGTTATTGAATTAAAACATACATTTATATGACTAAGATAATATTATAGGTATAACTAAATAGCACAGCTGGATTAAAAACGAGATTTTTAACAGAATGGGTGATTATTTAGACGCGTCTATGTACGATAATGACAGGAAGGCAGGTATAGGTAATCATTTTCGATAACCGATATAGGAACGAGTAACGACAATAATTATCATTTATTATATTTTTATATGTGAGATGTATCTTTATTATTATTATTATTATTACTATCATGATTATTAGAAATTATTTTGTGGTAGCCGGTAGGTATATATATAATATTTATAGGTAGCCAGGTATGTATATGTTCTTTGTTGGGTTTTTTATGGTATTAAAATCTCAGGTCTTATTATAAATTGTGTATTTTACAAAAACAATAATTATTAACAATATTATATTAATAGTTTTAATTTATTCTGTGTTTATATTAAGAAGATATACGTTTTAAGCAGTTAAAAATGATATCAGAAGTCGTAATAGTAGTAAGTTATTATCAGTTTTATCTTTTAACTGTGATAATGGTTTACAGTTATTTAAAAAAAAGGCTCTGCTGAGATATACCCCCATTCCCTCACCACAATCATAATTATGCCACTGGACAAAATGTTACTATAGTTTTCAATAATTACACAAGTGGGTGTAAAATGGAGATGTACGCTACATTGGAGTCGTGTACCTACCACCTATAGTACCTACAACAGCTACAAACTACTTCAAAACAGTATAGGTATCAGTGAAGATGTAAAAGTTCTTTTAAAATGGGTTATCGAACATGAACATTCACTGCTTAAAAATTTAATGAAAGAACCGATTTATAATATTCTGAACCCTTATTAAAATTAATGGGTGAAATAGTTCAATCAAATGTCGCATTCAATGTAACATTGAACGATGTAAATAATTTCATTCGTAGATGTATTTATCGTTCGAGAAAAAAAGCGCATTCACAACTACCTAACCTATTTATTTTTCTAAAAAAATAAAAAATTACAAACATTTAAAAATTATGAGGTTTTGAAGTACCTATATTATATGTATTTAAATTATAATTTTTATAAAATTCCTATACCGTTGTTATTTTGGCTAGCCGCCGGCCGTTACGTATTGGTATGTACACTTTATAACTTTTTGAGGGCAGAATATAAATCTTAGTTTACGCACAATCTATTACCTACGTTGAGAAAATTCAAAATTGCTATTAGAGCTTAAATGGGTATACCCATAGGTACCTAGATTTTTTTCAAATATATTTTGTAATAATATAGGTTAGGTATGTCTACTCAAGTACCTACTGGGGTACCTACGTAGGTTAGGTTATAGTAGTTAGATAATAATATGATAATATGTAAGTGCGAATATTTAATATTTCATACTTAATATTAAAATTGTCTACATTTTACTGAATTATCCATTAGGTGATATGCTTACTCAACAAATTTTTTCTGTATTTCTTCTTTTATTTCACACTTCTGCGTTCTTAACGTATTTATATTTAACGCTAAGCATGATTTTACTTAATTCGTAAAATTTGATTTTTCACTGTTAAAAAAAAAATATATAGGTATATATTATTCGTAAAAAATTCAAACAATATAACAAAAAATATTGTCGAAGTGCATACTATAGGGTTTAAAAAAAAAACTAATTATATTGAATTATAAACATTTTAACCAACCCATAAGTTAACTTTATTTTTGATTAAATTTGAACGGATCTCCTCCATAACTTTGCTTTTAGTTTTACAACGGTGAGTTCTATCACTAATTGGCACAGTGCACAATGCGGTTATTGCATTTAGTACAATATGCCTCAATGTATTTCTGTAACGTAAATAATTATAAAACTGAATTATATTATGACAATATTACAATAAAGTTACGACTCATTATAAGATTTATTTTTAAAACATTTAAAATAAACATAAATTATTATACAAAAAATATACTTAACGAAAAATATTTTCAACATATTTTCAATTAGATTACCTATAATTGGTATTTTTTATTATAATATTTTTGAGAATTGAATTAGTTCTTAAAACAGTTAACGCATTTTTATAAAAAGAAAAAAAATTGTTACATATTATATTTTGGATTAGACGTTTGCCCGTTTGCGTCAAACGTAATTGTACGTGATTTGTGTTTTATTAAAAACAAAGATATATTACAATTCCTTATTCATATATAGGTACTTGTACTTACATCATCGCAATTTGGACATGGGACTTTCGATATAGTGTATTGACCATACTCTTCTTTTTGGTACTCATCTATATAATTATTTCTTAAAATACTCTTAAAACATAATATGAATGAAAAATTAAAACCATACTTATATTAATATAGGTATTAAATATAATAGTATATTTATTTAGTTAATATTTTATACAGGTGCAATTTGTGAGTGGTGGAGAGGGTGTGACTTAATGCTGTATCGCCAAGAGGTATTGAAATGATGTCAATAAATCAATTAATCATCAAATGTAATTATTAACTGCGTGTTAAAATGTTACCTAATTAAGTAACCCCTCCACTACTGGCCATTGTTTTCCATTAAATTGCACACGTACCCTCAGTATACAATAGGTAAGTACAAGCTGGGTATATAATATATATATTATAAAACTTATGATTACTTCATCAAATTGTTCACAAAATAATGTACAATTTAAGTCTTTTTGAAATGTCAGTTACCACTCCACAATCGCATACGAATTGACCTATATAAACAATAAAAAACATGATAAACAAACTTGTACTACCGTTATAAAGTAAATCAAATATAAGTAATTCTATGCATTTTTTGAACTCGAATACAATTAATTGCATTGAAGTATTCTAAATATTATATTTTTTATTCATACAAAAATGCATCCTTCAGTCTTTGATATTATTCATATAATAAGACATAGGTTGTAGGTATAACTATATATTATTATTTGTAACAAAAAAAAAGTTTGTATTCGAAACCATTGCTTCAAAATGTGTTTTTAATATTTCACACGCAAATTAAATAGATCATGACGATCAACTGATGTATTCAAAAAGTTATTTATAGACATAATTCCATAAATAAGAGTTATACTTTTTTATAGAATTATATTATAAGTATCTACTTAATAAAATATGTTCTTTAATGACATATTTATTATCCGTAATAAATAGGTTGTAGGTATGTCCTATGTACTGCAGGTATATTTAGAATACATGATTGATAATATTATATAGAATACTATTCAAAATAAACTGCACCCAATATAACAAAAAGGTGGAAAAGTGGGTATACCGCTCTGCTTTACAGTAGTTGTCGGGCATGTGATTGTAATTATCGTAAGAACTAAGTAATCAAACTAAATAATATAAAAAATAAATGCTAATATAAACATTTGGTGAACATTTCAAGAGTTTATTTGTTTTTGTATTGTAAAATATCAATTGATAAATTGAAAAAAATCGATTGATTGGAATTCGTTAATTTACCATTAAAAAGGTATACTATCGTAAAACTGTTAAATTCAAATACTCATAACAAATTAATATTACTTTCCGGTAACGTGTTTATTAAGGTTAAGGTTACCTACACTTGTTATCTGTAGGGAATCATCTATTAAATTTTTAAATGTTAGCTACCTATCACCTATGAAAAGAAGTTTTTTTATAAATTTCTAACTGAAAAATAATTAACAAATTTTCGGAATTTTTTCAACATTTTAATTTCATATAATCTATACTCCGTCAGCTTACATTAGTGCTACACGAGTTAAAACTATTGCAATTAGGTAGGTACATAATATTAAAATTGTTGACCAAACTTTACATATTATAATCATTGATATTGTATAGGTATATGATGAATATTGTCTTATGTCTTTAATGATTAAAATTTAAAACTATGTATATAAGACATATTATAGATAAGCCGATAAGCAGAATATTAAGAACACCTTACCTGTTTTGTCAAAACCCAAATCAATACATTTGTTGCATACGCCATGGAGGCAATTCAATAATTTTGAAGTAGTGTACAAAAGCTTTGTGTAAGTCACATAATATATGTTCAATTCCCAAAGTTGTTTGGCACTCACGGTGAGCTTGCATTTATTTCTGCCAGACTCCATTACAAAGGTACTCTGTAATTAAAAAATTGTATGTTTATTCATTATTGTAATACATTTTGTAGGTACCTGCTAGCATATCATTATTTAATAATATTTATTACAAAAAACTACGTGAACAAGGTGGGATCGGCAGTTATCGTAATTTATGAATAATATAGATTATATAGACAATAGAGTTTGGTATTATAATGGTATTAAAGCCGTACCGATGTAAAATGATGTACAAAATAAATGTAGGTAGGTATCTTATAATTTTTCTTTATAAAAATATTTACATATTCCCTTTTTCACGAACGCCGTTCTTAAATATATATTAAGTTGCAATTATAATGTTCTCGGCACAGTCATCTCGGTCATCACTATATTCTTTCAGCATTATTCATTATTTAGATTACAGACCGCAGTATCGGCCAGTTCGGCACGCGGCACGCCCCGCCCTTTTCTCCAGTACCACTACTCACTTCTAACTATTATAATAGTCAATAAATAATAATAATACTATAGTCGGTTTAAGTCGGTACCATCCTATTCAACCCACTTTAACGATTATTTAGCTATCAAATAGCTATCTCATAGGGTATATGAGTTTATCAGTGGCTTCATTTGGGGGCTGCAGAATTTTCCCCTCCCCCATTTGACAATTTCAAAAAATACTGAGAATTTTCAATTTTGACCTCCGGAATGCAATAACTTGATTCACTTTCCTATATCAGAAAAGATGCGTAAGTACTTACTATAGTAAATCGGAGCATTTTTACTACCCTAAAAGTTGACAACAGGCAGAAAAAAAACACACACATCATTGTATAAAACCAATATATTTATTGATACGCTTAGAACCTAAAATGTCAAATGTCTATAAATAGCTCAAAAAAATGTTCATGAAAAAATATTGAATTTATATAACGTAATAAATTAACATGTACCTATATACAGTGAGATACTGAGATCAATAGTAAATATTTATAAATTTAAATATAACAACTTTATACGTTTGCGCACCGTTTTGACAATATCCCATATAGAAACATACAATTTGTAGTTAAATCTATAAAGTTTTAATAGTTTTATACAATAATGATTTTTATGTAGGTAATGTTTATAAATTATAAGACATAAATAAAATTAATAAGAATAAATTAATAATATATTTAAATCATGCTAAACTTTTTATTTAAGTTCATGAGTTCTTTACCAAATACTTTTCTGTGATTGATTGGTATACACGGTAAGCTTTTGGTATAGGAGAACAATTATTTTTAGTTCTATACTCTATTTCCCGTAAGTTGACCCACTTTTTTTTTGCGCACGCTGCAAGAGTATGATGGTGAAAACGTTGTGACAATATAGCTCACTTCTGTAGTTATACAGTCTCATGTCGCGAAACACCACGGTGTATACGTAGTGAACTATAATATTGTCACAACATATTCAATACATCATGTACACCGTGTGTGCAAAAATAAAAGTGGGTCAACTTACGGGGAATAGATTATAGCTTAAATAAAAACAAAAAAACAGAAATTAACTAAAATATCTAGGTTTTTGTTAGTGGCGTGTATCATCATAAATCATAATCATGCAAAGAAATGCAAAAAAGTAAAAATAATTTTTAAAAAACTGGGAATAAGCATATTTTTAAAAAAAAAAACACTTTCAAATTTCATAATTTGTGAATCGAACGGGTTGTAATATTACATACATTTCCATAACACTCTGCTTCATGTTGTGTCAATAACCATAATAATAAGAAAATGATATAAGTGATAAGTCCCGATCCCTGCTAATAAATAATAATCATATTTTATGACTAACACAATATTATATTATACAGATACTTACACGCGAGTGTTCAAATCACCTACTCGATCTTCGTATTGGTATTCTTATAATTGGATGCACAGTAGCGTCATTTTAGTTTTTAATAGAGGAGCAACATTTTTGATCAGCCAAACATAGGTAACTTATAAAACAACAGATGACCGGTTGATTCGCTCGCAAGAACATATTAATAATAATTATGTTTCATTTCATTTCATAAAACACACACACATATAGGTAGGTACTTACCAACTTTCATGCACGTCCACGCATATATGCGTCTATATTATATTCCAACTATTAATTAGTAATTACTAATTTATCGCATTATGACAATAATTGGTTAGAACCAAGTGAACCAACATAATGAAATATTTTCCTAAAAATAAAGGTTTGTTTTTGCGCTATGATATAATGGAAAACCGGACACCGACACATCGGGCTGCTTTTAAAATCAGATAGTGACAAATGCCCACCTTGCCACTTCCAAAATAACGCTAATGGGGCATATTGGCACGTAAATTGTCTAATCAAACAAGACAAATGTTATAAATTAATATTTTTTTTTCTTGTTTTTTTTAAGACCCATGCCTATATGTAATTTTTCGTTTTTGTTTTCAAAAAGAGGCAAGTTCTTTTTTCATTTTTCATAAATTTGAGTAAGATTTTTGAAAAATGTTGTTTTATATAAGCTGGGGAGCTTACAAAATTAATGTGGCTTTTCTTTGCGAACATTTTTCCATTTTATCAAAATATAATGAATCTTTTTTCTTTTATTGATGAATCTTTCCGTTTGCTCGATATAATTTAAGAACGATTTTTGAATATAGGAACTACAACAATTATTATACTGAACGACGGGACGTATATCAAATATATATATATATATATATATTATCATTGATTATAAATACTTAGTATAGTATATACACATGTTGCCACAGGTTATACAATGTAATATAATATAATGTCATAATGTCATATAATACATTGCATAACCTTTGGCAACATGTGTATATACTATACTAAGTATTTATAATCAATGATAATATATATTTATATTTATATTTGATATAATAATTTTCATTTAAAATTTTGAAATTTGAAAGCTATATTTTAACCCGTGTATGTTTATCCGAAGTTAATAGACTCAAAAACTACGAGACCGATTTTAATAAAAAGTTATACCAATAGATTCCTTAAAACTTAGATGGTGTTTATAGTTTATTTTTTCAATCCCTATACGGCTATACCTATTTCTATGTAAAAGGGTCGTATATCTCAAACGTGAATTTTCTTTTAACTCACGAAAAAAATAATACTTTATTGTTTATTTATAGTTAGTTGCTAATATTACTATTATAATTAGTAGAAATATGGTATATTATACAATTTTTTACAAATAAATTTAAAAAAAAAATCCTTGACACGGCTGTGATAGCTAGTACGTAATAACTATCTATAATCATCGCCCGATTTTACAATGTTGATACTAGTATATTTTATTTTTTATACTTATAACTTATAAGTGCATTGATATTTTATAATAATACAGGGTGTTACTTAGAATAACTTTTGTTCTAATCAATATTTTTTAATTTTTTTTTTATATATAATTTATGGCCACTTGCATTACACGTATAATAAAAAAAAATTATTTTAATTTTTTATTACTGAAAATAACAATTTTTAATTTATATAAATTTTTTTGAATAAATTCAAAATAGCCAATTTATGAATCTGTTTATAAGAACAATTTGGATGGTAAAAACATTTATCTAAGTTAAGTAGCTTATGTTATAAAATAACAAATTTTTTTGATTAAATTAATTTGAAACGCAATAACATTTTTAAAAATATTTTTTTTGGAAACTTGCTAACATCATGGGTATATTTCTTAAACTATTTACTAATCATTAGTTTTATCAATTTTTGTCATACGTTTAAGTAGTATCAATTTTTTTTTTTTGTCAGTTCTTTCTGTTACATCCTATATTACGACTATAATATACATTATATAAATATAAAGGTATACATTAACGAACGCGGAGAAAAAAATAAGATTTTGCGTGGTTATTAAAATTCGGGTGTGGCATAGGAATAACTGAATTTGTAAGCTGGGATGCGAGCCTTACAAATAGATTAGAGACGAATAAATGCTTCATGCATCTGGTTAGTCGCCGTTTGAATGGGTGTGGATAAGATAAGGAAGTCCTATATTAACTAAAAAATAGGCCGTTTTTCGGACTGTGGATGAGACAGCCTGCATTATGTGCACTCAATCTAGCAAGGAGTTTTATCATTCATTTTATTTGTTATTTAATTGATAAGTACCTTTGAAACAGAATGTCCTAAATATCAAAATGTTCATTTTCGCGTTATAGATACTGGTGACTTATTTATTATTATGTTATATTATCTATATTATATTAACTATATTATTATATTATATTATCTATATTATTATATTATATTATCTATATAACTATATATATAATAATTAATATGGTTGTGAAGGCATAAGCGCAAAAAGGAGGGGGGCTTAGCCCTCCAAAAAATAACCTCCTCAAAATAAATTATTCAATTCTTTCCTAAAATATTAACAAATCTTTGAAAATTAAACTGTATTTCTTATTTTCTTGTTTTTGAAAAAAAGGTAATTTATTATTTAATTTTTTAATTTTTATTTAAACTTTATTTTTATATTGCCTATTATAAAATATGTGGTAAACATCATAATCTGTATGCTTGTATTCGTTTTAAGGAAACAATTTATGTCGGTATGATATAAATTATTTTGTATTTGGTAAGATTATTACACATAATTTTACAGTATACCTATATGCACTATATGAACTATAACACTGAGATAGGTAATAGCGGAATAAAAATCCCCTGAAAAAAATCCCCGACCCTAGGAAAAATACCCCCAGACAACAATATTATACTGACAACCACATGGCATTTTTAAAACGTAATTAGTGTAATTATTACATTATTAATATTTAATTACAAATAAATTGTTATACTTATATATTATAGGTATACTTTTAATTAAAAAAAATAATATATAATAAATAATATTCAAAAATTAACAATAATATTGTTTTGTTTTATATCACGATTTGAAAAAACATATGTTAATAGTTCTTTTAAAAGATTACTTATCAGGTATATTATTATTATATATTACTTATTACTTATATCGATCATTCAAAATATTTTTATTTTATAATCTTTTAAATATTGTATCTACCTATATTAAGTAAAACTTGTAAAATCTAGGTACTTCTAATAATAATTACTATTATTTACATATCGTATATATTATTAGGTAACGTAATACTTTATTTCAGGGATATACTATAATATTTAATATAAATGTATTAAGCAAAATATATCATTGTTAATGTTTGAAAATTATAATATAAATCTTAAAAAATAAGGTAAATTAAATACTTGAGTAAATAAATAATTGATTTTTTTATATTTTTAAGTGAACATATATATAACAACACATATCGCCTCCACGGGTTACTTTTCATGTAATGTCAGGGGGGGCTACAGCCCTCCAAACATTTCAGCCCTAGTTGCGCCACTGTGTGAATGACATCGTGGGACACCACGGTTATGATAATAGGTACAGACCCGTGCGCCGCCGTCGTTTGTTTAGAAACATAATATTGTGATTGTCGTAGTTACGATAACATTTAATTTTAACTGCGCCAGAACTGGTCACATAGGCAGTTACATTATTTTTCAATAAGTATTTAAAATTTAAATTTTTACAAAGTTTGTCATCTTTGGATGGATCTGCGTGTTTTCAATATTGATTGTACCTATATGTGTCTGTATTTTTTTTGTATAATATTAAAACTATATGCTCACTTAATCGCCTAACCTAACCAAAATCACATATTTATCGTGTTTTTTGCTCATCCGATAGACGATAGTTAAACACAAATACTTTTACTATTGTGTTAGTGCGCTACTAGATTTAGCGTGAAGTTGGTCGTCACAGCCTGCAGATCATTTTACGGCTGTCAGAAAGGCAATAATTAGTTTGCACACTTTTTAAATATTTCCTTTTAAGACCACACACAATTTTATATAATAGTAATCACTCGTGTGCACTATAATATAGGTACTACGTGTTTAAACGATATACGATATATCTTATTATCTTCTTATTGATAAATATTATATTTTACTAAGCTGTTATTACTTGCCAGTTTATTGTATTGTTTTTTTAGAAGATAACTATCGTCGATGACGTACACAATAAAACTATGTAGGTAACAATGTTCTACAGATAATTCAGCCCGACAACCATTGGTTATGTCGAATACTAGTAAAAGTGCATTATTATACACGAGTATAAAAACATAAATTTCTTGGTAGATTGATGTAATATTACATAGGTAGGTACCTAAGTACGTATTTTTTCGGTTTGTCGTATTTGCTACTAGAAGAAATAGAAATAAAATATTTTGAAAATTTATTACCTGAGCTCAACCTCATGAATATATATTTGATGTATATGGTATAAATTACGTAAGTCAAAAACACCTGGTTTTCAGAAAGAGAAAACAAAACATTGAAAAATCATTCAAAATCGTTGATAATGATGTCATATACATGTATTTATGTACCTATACTTTTATCTTAAATTTTATGTAGAAATTTAAAATCGTTCGTAAAATTCGTAAAATTATTCGTGGTTTTTGAGCGACTTAAGTTAGTTGGATTATTATATTATATGACCTACACTAACAGGGCATGCATTTAAAATTATAAACATATAATAACTATGACAATAATAACTTGACTTAAGATATTCAGACCATTTTAAAATTATTTATGTCAGATTCTCAAATATTAACTAGTCATACGTGTTTTGTACTTTTGTACCCAATATGATGTGACTTAAAATGTTTAGACCAAAACAAATTCTCTAATATGAGTTGTTATAGTTGACTTACGTGATGTGTATCAAAAAAATATAAAAATATAAAAATGTTTGATTCTGATCATACTTTTAGCAAAAAATGTAATTTTTGACACTTATACCTTACACCAAAGACTGCCTGATTATGTTTTTGCATCATATATTATATATTTATCGATTCTAACTTATAACCCACCCCTGTGGGCTGGAAAATAGTTATAAATTTTAAGTAGGGCTTGGATTTAAATGCCCTTCATAGCACATATCACATACAATTTTGTTTAAATGTATATTGTGTAACTCCTATATCAATCTGTTTTAATATGTTAATTTGTTCAATCACGCTGTATACACTACTCTGTACCTACATAATGAGTTTTGATAAAAATAAATCAGTACACATTTCTGGATTTAATATAATTTAGCTGGCATACACAAACATGTTATTGCTTATTATCACTGCATTGTGAATTAAGTAGAAAGAATTTTTTTTTAAAAATTTAAATAAAAATTTAAATATTATATAAATTATTTTATTTGTCTTATTATGAACACATCAACATAATGTATATACACTATAAGTCTATGACCAATAACATCGCGTTATCGCATTCAAATTCACCCTTTGCGCACGGGGATAGTAAACTTAAATTTAAATACAAATTTGTCATATACATTTGCTTATGACACATTAATTGTTTTATTTAGTTGAAAAATAAAATAACAAGCCACTTATAAGAATAATTAACATAATAAATGGACAACACGGACACACAGTATATACTAAACCCTATAGGTGATTTGAACGTACGCGTTTATGTTTTTTTAACGTCACAATTAATAATAATATTTATATTATTATTATTTTTATTGTTATTATTTTTTTTATTTATATTATAATTATAATATATTATATTATATTATATTTATATTTATATTTATTATGGACATTCAGATATTATAATAAAATATAATATTTTATAAATTCCGGGAAGAAAATACGACGTCCACAACGGACGGACGAAATGTTTTTTTTTTTTTTTGTTTTCGTTTCGAATAGATTCGTATGTAGTTCCATGGCATTGTCGCTACCGAATAATCGCATCCGGGTTAGCACTGTAAGAATTTTGGGACCATGCGGTAGCTGCACGCCAGTCGGGTGCCTTATCGGACACTCTCCTCACGGAACCCCGAAAAGTCACTGGAACTTATGCCATTTGCGAGCTAGGTCCACCGTACCCGTATAGCCGACCGCTTTGCCATAACATAATTTTTAGTTTTTACGAATATACAATCTATTGAAAATACGTAGAAACTAAACCTTAAAAAACGACAGTTTCGAACGCCGCGTGAGCCTTGACGAACGATAAGTGGTTTACACAGATTAGCGGATATTTAGTGATAGTATATATGAAATATTTATATCAAGGTTATTCTTGTGGTGCGTATTTTATTCTGATACGAAAAAATCTAAGAGATATTTGATATTATTATTATCTATATAGGTACATATTTTGTTTTATGAAATACGATATAGCTGGTAATGTAACTATCGTTTATCACGTATTAATTCGTATATACATATACATGTTATAAATAACAATCCGTAACATAGTGATGATAATATAAAAAAATAGCTGCATTTAGACTTAAATTTGGCAATGAAATATTTTAACACAACTACCTAAATTATTAGATTTACTATAGCTGTCATCATCATTTCATGGTATTGGATAGAATAATTGCCAAATTGGATCGATCTATGATAAGAAAGTATTGACTCAAAAGTTAATAACAATATTATAATATAATATATAATGGAATGTATTATATTATATTCATATACAATACATATATTGTATTATATTATAACAATAGTGAAAATAATATACACTATGCTTAATACAAAATATGGTGTGTTAATGTTTTACGTATTATTATTGATTATTATGTATAGATAATATTATTTATAATATATTCAATTATGGACGTAATGTATAATAATGTATATTATATTATTATATCATATATTTTATACTCACGAATAATACAAGTTATATGTGATCAAAAACGATCGATTGAAAATCGACGAATACGACAATGTCAGGATATACCGATGAAGAAGGTGGAAGTGTGAAACCGTATGTTACCGACTATAGTATAATATTATAATAGGCTATATCGTGAGTATAGTGACTACTGAGAACGTGCCCAACAATTCTAACACCAAGGACTGCAGTTTAAAAAATACAGAATGCCGGAAGAACATAATATGTTTAATGTTATGACTTATGGTCGATTTAGCTGTGGAGAGAAAATTGTAATTGCAACGAAATTAAGTTACAATTATTTCGATTACGCGTGACCAAAAACGTAAATAATTACTGTAAAATAATACTAAATAATAACAAAAAACCACTTAAAATAATCTTGTTGATAATACTGTATATTATAATGTAGGTATATACTCATACCGATTACCTATGTAGTATGTATAATTATGACGCGCAGAACTGTAGCAAAGACTTAGCGAGACTGACCCAGGTCAGGAGGCACAAAATTAAAAAAAAAAATATAGGTACCTACATTATTTTTATGATATACTGTGCAACTCGAGACATATTGTTCATTACTCTAGAGACAACATTCATGTACTTGGTACCAGTTTACTTAAATTAACTTAAACAATACAGAAAATCACCACCGCATCGAAGAAACCGCACTCCAGCATCCGTTCAACGACAGCAGTAGACGCTGGACGACAGTACGGGTTCACACCAACTCTGCGACGCAAATATACGCCATCACAACAATAGCAATCAATGTGGAGGTTGAAATTTTGTCCGCGACCAATATTATTGGGTGGATTAATTTCTGAAAATAAGCAGGCATTATTCCGTTTGGGCAAAACAATTATATTGTACAATCCAGCACGTAAGTATGACGTACTGTGTTTCCTAATATTCACGACATAATGCATAGCGGATAATATTGTAATATAGTATTAATATAATATAATATTATACCTAATTTATAATCATTATAATTCTCAATGAAAAGCTGCGGCAATGCCGTGGCTATAGCGTGCGCACTTAAATAGTTTGCACCGAACACGATGGTATCGTTATAATCTTTTATATTACAATAATATCATATTCTCGTCGTCATTAATTACGCGATCGGAAAAATTGTATATAATATATTATATACAGATGCCATTATAAGTGGTCTATGAGCAAATGTTATTATTACTATATATATTAGGAAATTATATTTTGAGACTCGTTGTATGTTTTTTGAAAATCCTGGCAAGGTCTGTGACAACTCGAGACATATTGCTCATGAGTCGAGAGTCATGTGGTTGCCCACCGCTTTGAGCAAGGTTGCCAACCACGAGCCGAAGGGCCGGAGCATCGTGGATTTCTTATACTGTAATAATATAATGAGAGGCCCCGGGACAAAAGGATGGAACCACAGGTATTGCAGTAATAATAATTACAAAATAGAACTCAATACACAATATTTAGGTAAATAAAATAAAATATATTAAGTTGGTCTCTAGAAAGCTTAACGGGCGTAAAACTCGGACTTATAAAATAACAAAGACAATAATAAAATTTGACCAAACGATGAAATTTTAGTAATAATTCTAGTAAGAATAAATGATGATCCCCAACAGCTCCTCTAGGCTGTACCAGTCGTTCGCTTAGAACGTATATTATATATAAATGTATAATTCACTATACGGATTGTACCGGCCAGATACATAAAAAATAATAATAATACGTGCATAGTAAAAAAAAAGGGATCAGACACCCGTCGATATCGACATATTTCTGATCATCATTTTTCACCAAACGTTCTTCCCACGGGCATTGCCGAGAAAACTTCAACGATCGCTACTCTATGTTTTCATAAGAAAAACGTTGATATACAATAATAATCTGCGCCCATGTGTCACCGTAGGTGGCAGGTAGAGAAGAGGAGTGAGTACGTAAACCGACGGCCGTCGTTAACCGGTCGTCGGTCTTGGAAATAATTGGTGGGAGGTCAGTAATATACATAGTGTTAATAATATAATTAATTTACGAAAATTTGATTGCGGGCTGCAGAGGTGGTCGAGTGTGCGGACGGTGGTGTTGGAGATGTCGCACACTGACGCGCGGCGCATTACCTATACGGCTATACCCGATAATATAATATAAATTTAAGATTAATATACACGAATGACCTTAATTGAACCTTAACTAAACGTTACAATACATTTTATTTAGAATATCTGCACAATAGTTAGTCTATTATAATAGCTACAATCAATGGTAATAATCGTTTTTCGTATACTTACAATGATTTTATATCATTGAATTAACATTTAACATAGGTATCCATTACAGCGACCCACATGGCACATAATGTTCAGCAGAGCGGTAACCACTTACCCACCTTATTATAACTATAATTTTAAAAATAAATGTTAAATAAAACTTTTTGTTTAATATTTCACGTATTTTAATACATATTTACAAACAAATAACATTTGTATAATATTTTACGTATTTCAATACATATTTTCAAAAAAATAACATAAATATTTATATATTTTGATTTTTTTTTCGTATTAGCCAAGGTGTGCAAACAATTTGAACCACTCTGTTGATTTTGCCAGATCGTTTGTATAAACTATACCTACTTATGAGTTATAACCTGGTAGCTAGTTATAATATGTTGGTATATAATGGTATATATTCTATAAACTATATTATATTTTGAACTTATCCTAGATATCCTATAATAAAAATACCATAAGATAAACGGAAATGGAAAAATAACAATTATAGAAAAATGATATATAGGGTAAATGTAAATGTGTAAATGTATAAGGTGATATTCTACGTGCAATATTGTATGGACGGGGATGTTGATGACCCCACGACAAGCTCTGCTACTAAAGTTTATGTGTTAAACGGTATAATAAATTAATATTGGTTTACGTAATAAAATGTATGATATATTATGTATGAACATATTAAATAGGTATGTGTTTACTCGTTCTGGTTTTATTTAACGTTGATTAGTGATTTTATTTTATTAGTCTATAGGGTAGATACGTATAATATTATTCTACTATATACTTTATTATATTTCATATCTTATAATGATGTATAAATAAAAATATATTATGAAATATTATAATTAATTTACCTGAGTATGTAATGATAGGTATTCGTGGATACGGGGTTGAGTTCGACGCTCGAAGTCATTGCGGCGTATATACGTATATGTTACGTGTTTTGATTTGTATATTTTTTTAGCACTTATTAGGTATATCAGTGGCGGTCAAATGATTTTGTGAAGGGATGGGGGGGAGGTGGGAGGAGGGATATGGCTGATTTTTCAACATGTATTATTTTATCATTAAAAATATAATTTATGGTTATGTCTAATATCAGTTTATAAAAATATGGTATATACAAACTTTATTTATAACTTAGGTATACAGACTTTACAAATATATTATAGTATTAACAATATTTTGATTACCTATATTAGTAAATCTTTTTTTTGTTTTATTTTGCTAATTCGTACAGTACTTCGTTGGATGTTATATTTATAACCCCACAATGAACAGCCATAGTAAAAATATTACCGCTAAGTCCACAACTTGATTTTCTGTAACGATATTAGTGATCTAACTTATTTTTTCATCCGCGGAGCGTTTAGAAGTAGAGCAATTTGCATCAAAATAGCTACTACTAGTAGTAATTTTTCTTTTATTAGACATAGTAGTTGTGAAAATGTAAAATAGACAAAATAGTCAATATTACAAAAGACACCGACCGTATGGCGTATAATATAGTATTACACTTTAGTGCACTAAACGTCTACACGGACACACAGTAGAAAACACGTGTACGAAAGAACAAAGACGAATCACGGTGATAATTAATAAACTAAATATTATGACTATTATGAATTATGACTAGTGCTCGGAACTGTATGCATTTGCATCTTTCTCAGGAAGCTGCATATTTCAAGTCTGATTCCATACAAATTCGTTTCATGAACCATACTATTGAAATACAAAAATGTATTTTGTATATTTTTGTATATTTTATAAAATTTATATGGTTTTGGATATTTAAAGATTTTTAGTATATAAATGCATTTTATATTAAAGTGTACGAGAAATCAATTATAAACAAGTTGTTGAATATTGTAAATTAAATGATTTATAAATAAATAGTACCGTATATGATATAAATTGTGGGAAAACTTTGAACGCACTGTACTCTAAAATGGTACATGTGCTGCTCATGGCCTCTATAGAGTATCGAAGGAAGTACGAAATCAGTTTGGTACTGTTCATAATATCGTATTCAACGTAAAAAAAATATTTAAAAAAGCACCATCACGTATAAAAATTTTCAAAAATTGCGCACCGGAGATCCCTTTGTCTCCAGAACCAATCATAACCAGCTAGGGTACCTATCAATGCCGTACTTTATTATTGTAAATACTATGAAAATGTTGTAAATATGTTGGATAAATACCAATATTATTACCTAACATTATTTAATAATAATAACACTATTTGTTAAATTCTATTTTTTTTAAATTTAGGAATTTAGGATTCTGGGAATAGATTCAGCATAACAGCTTCAAGTCATCAAAAAAAAAAAATTTAAATAAAATATTTATGATTCAAAAATATTTTTTTTTTTATAATTATACTTTAAAACATATCTTTTTTATAAAATAATAATATTTGCATAGTATACTGCATATTTGCGTTTTTTTTAGTGCATACGTAGCACATATTTCATTGTTTTTTAGCGCATAAAGTTCCGAGCCCTGGTTATGACAAATAATAAGCAATCGATGTTTCAAGTTTTCAACCAACTAATGACTTGGGGCTGGAGCTACGTAATATTGTAAAATATTCCTACCGATCGCGCTATCGCCCGTATGGGCCAATGTTCTGGGAAAGTGTAGAGCTGGTTGTTATTGAGAATTCTCGATCATCGAGTGGGATAATTCCCAAATTATATTTTGTGTAAACAACTAAATATTAATAATAATAATAGTATCCTAGTTCCTACTGTTCCTAGATATGAGTCTAGATAATAATATAGTCAAGTCATATAAACACGTATAAACATCTTCTGTCATTCTGTCGAAATTTACAATAGTTGACAATTTGTTTTAAGAAAAAAAATAGAACGCAGTTTAATGCATTATAGAATATAATTAATTATAAATTGTTATAAATATTGAAAAAAATTCATGGAAGAGGATCTATCCCCACACCCCCCCCCCCCTTTGATCGCCACTGAGGTATATTAAGGGATATTTTTTTCTATGTACGATATTGATATGATTCGAACACCAGTATTATATGAACTTGTTATCTATGATTTGGGACGTGACTATAATCGCGCGTATGCTCTCAAAATTCTTACATTCGTAGCAATAGAGTACAAATGTCAATTCGCCAACCAAATGCAATTTAAGTTAATGAGCATTTATTATTACACATATATTCTAAATAGATAATTGTATAACTGTGTAATAATACTATATCTGGCCTATAATACGATGATAGTAATAGTGTAGAACCTTATATTGCAAAAAGTAAATATATAGGTGAATTTGTTCGATAATGCGAGACTTATACAGTCTTACACTCATGCCGCATGCTAGAATAACTCAATATACATACCTACATAATATATGAACGCACTCGCTTTGAATCGCAAAAAATATTGTCGAAGTGCATATACTAGCATGGACGTGTGCATCGGATCCTCTTGTGTAAAAGACCGTCTGACACGACGATTCTGTATGATCCTTATATTATAGAATGATATTTATGTAATCCCTTTTTTTGATATTCATCGATTAATACGTAATGTTAAAGTATTGATGTGTTTATGATTTTATTTTATTTTGTGATGTGTGACAAAGGTGTCACTGGTCATTTATTGTGTTACTTTTACCGAATGTCTTGATCGTATAATTTTTGAAGGCCGAGGGGGTTTTATAGTATAATACAATATAATATTATGTAGGTATATGAATTACAACGGTGTCGTCTGGCGCCGATGATAATTGATTGTTTTGTTTTTACTAAACGTCTGATCGGAGAGGTGTTGAATATTATACTTTATGTGTTGCATGTGTCGCGTGAAACTGTGTAAGTAAAAGGATTGCGTGTATATGTATATTAAAATATTGAATTACCCCCATTCCATACGACCATCGCCACTAGTTATCCTGTGTTTTTATTTAAGTATAGAAATATTATATACAGTAGAACTTCCATATAACAGTCGCCGAAGGGACTGTAAATAATGACCGCTATTTAGAGGTATCCGTTCTACCAGTAGCGGATCTGAAGCTCATTTATAAGGAGAGGGCGAATTGGTATCATAGAATCTCAATATATACATATTAGTAATAGTCAATTGTGGTTATAACCAAAAAAATATTCTTTTATTATCTATGGTTATAACCAATTTCAAATTTGTTTTGAACATAATCTTGTTATTTAAATTTGATAATTTGTATTGATAATCAAATAACAATATAATTGACAAGATATTAAAAAAAAAATACCTTTTTTATATAATTTATTAAGTTTGAAGTTATATTTATGACTTATGAATTTCATATTCATTATATCTTACAGTGCTATAATTCAAGTAAAAAAATAAAGCCCTAGGGGGGGTCGTCACGTCGCCCCCCCCCCCCTCAAATCAACCACTGCGTCCTACAGAGGTAGGACAACACTAGGATAACACTCGACGGGACCAAAAAAATTGACCATTACATAGAGGTTACCGTTAACGGAAGTTTTACTGTATTATATAATTATAAAGTCTTGATTTTTTATTTTTTAATCCTTATACTACAGTATCACCAGTGATGCTTAACGCTAAATGTAGGTAACTATATCTAGCTGGTAAAAATCACCGTTTTAATTTAATAATATTATATTACGCTTATAATATTGTATACATATAATTTGCGTTGTCTATCGTCGTTCTGAAAAATTCTGCTGATTAAACATTGACCTATAAACTTAAGTGTTTGTTAAATTTTTTTTACATGGTCATCTATTTGGATAATCCATAATAATTTTGGGCAGTGGTGTAGGATACGACAAATTTCAGCATCTTATTACTATGCAGTACCTACTACCTACTTACCTTAACTAAGCGGAAACTTTCAGAAGTATATTTTAAAAATAAAAAAAAAAACGAAATTTGAAGCAGTTCATTGAAACCCGAACAGTTATATAACGGTATTACATTATTACTATATACTATTATTATATCTATATTACATGATCAATAGTACCTATTTATAATCAATGGTAATATGTTAATAAAATAAAATATTATAATCTTTGAATATTTTACAAATATGCGTACAGCTTACACAATATATAGGTAATATGTGTATAATAAGTATACTTATATATTATTATATTTTACGTATTAGGTACCAATGTATAAATTATAAATGTCATAATAATATATTATAACAATCGTTCACATTAACGAACGCGTAGAAAAAAGAATATTTTACGTGGTCATCAAATTCCGGGGCGTGGCATAGTACGGAGAAGTGGCATCGTCACGCACCAGCCATCGACGTTCGTAGCCCGTAACCGAGACTGCATTTGAATACTTCCTATAGCGAGGCTTACAAATAGATTAGAGACGAATTAATACGCATCGTGCATCTGTTTATCGGCCGTTTAAGTGGGCGGGTATAAAACATATAGATAGGTAATAAAAGATAGACCACTCCTTCGTTCCTACTAAAAGATGGATCGCGGCCTGGAATAATGGACAGACATCTTTTATACTATACCTTTAGCACGCACTCACTCCAGATAAATGTTCACTCTCGACCTATAAAATATTATGGTAGGTATACTATACATTACTAACCACTGTGTGACGGGGAGTATAAGACCATTCCCTCGGGGGTTTTTACACCTTTAGCCAACTGTCGCGAGGGCGGCTCCTTCACGCCTTTGGATGACGCGGTCACGTCCCTCCGACGGGTATACTATACAATAGGAATCCATTCTTATTTTACTATTTACAAATAAATCTTTAAGCTGTAACACCATTTCATTAACTATATAAAATATAGCACCAATCATTTAGGCATAAAACAGTGAATTCTAAATATCACTCATTGCTGGATTTCCACTACTTACCTATATAGGTACAACTTAAAACAATGTAGGTACATATAGAGACTCAATATCAGTTACATATTTAATAGAGATTAGAGAATAATTAGTTAGATATTTGCATCTGCAAATTTAAAGTTAAAAGCTTACATTAACTTTTACATAAACTCAATACAGTACCAACCAAGGTTTGAGCAGCCGTGACAGATCGACGGAGTAGTGGGCGTCGTCAGGTATTGCCGGCTGTTGCTGGCGTACGGTTACTGACCCGCGGCGATGTACGGCAGTGCGATGATAGTGGACTGCATATTATACGAGAACGGAAAAAGTGAAAGTGAAAATATCACAATACGATGGGAAGTGAAAAGTGTAAGTAATAAGTATAAAATAGTAAATTTTTGTTGCACGAAATCTCAATGGTATAAATACGCTAATAATTCAAATAATAATAAAACAATAAACCGGTGCTTATTATAATAATATTAAGGTTGGTGGTGATAATATAATAATATTATTATATATATTGCTAATCAACATACGGCAATGACCGGTGGATCAGGAAAGGCGCGCGGGACATCGATGGTCGTGAAACGCGACCTTGACCTGATCTTGGCGAAATTAGCTTATTTGGCATATTATTATACATAATATTATTAATTGTGTTCAGCTGCGACAGCTATCAACCACCAACACTAATAATAAAATAAATTACTTTAATGTCAATGTAAATAATATATCATGAAATAATTTAGTAGTTAATAAAATATAGCATCTTTGCTCAAAATTGTTGCTCGTGAGCAATGATTTATTATTGAATTTATAATTAATACATACATTATAGTGACTTATTCAATTACGAGATACACTCCACACCTACTGTAGTACCTTCTTAGTTCAGCAGAGCGGTTACCTATAATATTGTAACTATATACATTATACATTTAGTAGGTATTAGAGGTGGGTCATGGGTCGAACTCAAAAATATGGTCTCGAACCGAACTTTTTAGTGTGATGTCGAACTCGAACCGATAGTTTTATTCAACATCGGACCACACCAGTACTATTATATTTCATTACCAAACTGATCCCATAATAAACTTTTGAATTAAATGGCATATGAAAGATTTATACTTTATAGTCGTAGGTATGAGTAGGTTTAAGTATACTATATAATATATGTATTATGTTATATTTACATATAAGTTATAAGTATATTATAGTTATCTTTCTCTTTATAGTTTATATAGATAAATTAATAAGATTACCTATTCTGAACACTGGTGAGTTATTATGTCCATAGGCGTGCGCACTGGGCGAGCCGGTCAAGCCCAGGCTCGACCTGAAACTTTGTAAGGACATAGTAAAATGTGCGTATATATTTTATTATAATAATATGTTCGTAGAGATCATGGAAATTTTGTTTGTCGTGAAAGTATAATAAAATCAAAAAAAATTGTGTGTATCTACCGTTATCTACATTTTATTAATCTAACAAAAACATTATACAAACATTAAACCTTTATGCAAATACAATAACTATAGTAGGTAGTAGGTACTAGGTACTATAGGCATTAATAGGTTAATACATTCAGTTGATGTGTTAAAAAAAAAATATGGACGCTGTCAAAATATTAGGGCACTATAATTGCCTAAGCTCGACTGGAATTTAAGTCTGCGCACGCCTATGATTATGTCAAACTAAAATAAGTAATAACCAATTTAATACTATTCAAATTTTAATTGAATTGAAGTCTTATCGGTTCGAACACTTTAGTTTAGATTTTAGAATTAAAGTATTATAGTATTATACATTTATACCCATCTCTTTTGTGTAGAGTAAAAACTGTTAGGTTTTACCAAATGTTTTAAAAATTAAAAAATGTAATAAAATGATTTCAGTCATATAAATGATAATAAATACTAATGATAAACATATTTTAATTTTATGAATAACTATAATCAATATTAATATTAGCTTTTAATATTGTTCAGCGTGTTACGAATTTCGATTATATAAATTATGAATTATAAATAGTACAAAACCAAAATAATTATCCAAGTCTATAAATAATTCAATGGTGGGGGATGGAGTGGCCGACCCGAGTTCGATACCTCAGTCGCGGGCGGCATTTTTCTTCGGGCAAGTCACGGTGTCCGGAGAACAAGTGCCGCCATCCCCCACCCGGGCATGGCAAATACCAACGGAGGCCCAAATTAAAAATTCTTCCAAAACAAACACACACGTGTAAACTAATCTACAGTACCCTCCCCTACAGTACCACAGGCTAATGACCTAGTAGTCAAAGCCTTAACCCTGATAAAAAAAAAAAAAAAAAAAAATTCAATGGCACAAGAAATAATCAATGCCCGGACAATATCGTGGTTTTAATTTTACTTTAATAATATTTAAAATTTAAGTACATAGTATATAACTATATAGAAATAGACAAAATAAAGATAAAATAAACACAACAATAAACACCAGGAACATTTTTAGTTCAAAACGTTTGACATGTTAGAATTTTTTGCTGCAGCTTGTTCGTACTTTTTTTGAGTTCAAACTATTTTAATTTTCGAATTATTTTGATTTTCAAACTTTTTTGTTCGAGTTCGGTTTGGTTTGGTTTTTTTAAAACTTGGTTTGACTTTCAAACTCCAACCGAACACCTAAAGTTTGGTTTGATTTTTGAACTTCGAACAGCTCGACCCACCTCTACTCTCTAGTAGGTATTTATAAAAGCAGCATGTAGATAAATAATTTAATATTTTAAAAACAATTAAAAATATAACAAATTAGTTGGTAATAATAAAGTTCACATTTTCAAGTGCAATTTTTAGATTTTTTCAATTGTATTACAATTTCGTTGATTTTACCCATTTATAAAACAATTTATACAATTTTTCAATTTCATTCATTAAATTTTACTTTTGTTTTTGTACTTATTGGAGAAAGAAACGTTGAATACGACCATTTAAAACAAATACCTACTTTTAGTCCAATTCAATTACGTTTGAGGTATCGGTAGTACTCAATATAGTAATTACTATAGTAATTTAGATTGTTATATAACATGTAAAATGTTTATTTATTTTCTATTTCTAATTAGGTAAGCAAATTATTAGTAACTATTTAATATAATATTGAGTATGCAGGTTATTTACTTATTTACCATATGTCGTATTATTTAGGTTTTTCTTTAACTTTAAACACTTAAAGTTATAACTAAATATTAATTAACCACTCGTTAGAAATTCAATTTATGTAACTAATAAGTAATATCTATCTTTGCAAGTTTCAAGTTTCTACAAATACAACTTAGTAGTGTAGAAATAATAATAATAAAAAAAAACTAATAATAATAATATGTTATTATAATTATTATTATTATTATTATTATTATCTTTATTGACGGAAAAAACTCCATTTACAAAATAATATATATAAAATTGTGTAGTGACACAGATACAATAGGATTAGGTACGAATAATATAAAATTTACATTCAATTGTATCTATAAAAAAGAACATATTATGAGGTATATAATTGTACAACCATAATTAATTATTAACTAAAATTAATATCCATAGTGTTTCCTATAGACATCAGTATATTTGTAGGTGATAATTTTGAGTACGTTTTAGAAATATTATTGATTAAAAAACGTTCTTGATTTCTGGTGGATTTGGTATTAATTAGAAAATTTAATCGTTCCAGTAAATAAGAGCCAACTATTGAATTATTTAATAGTTATAATAAAAATGAATAATGAAGGATACTTCTTCTTGCGCTATTATAAATTGTAATACTATATAAATCTTATATTATTTAGGTACTATACACAATGACATTTTAAAAATATTTACGTTGAATCAATATTATATTCTGAAAATATTGCATTTATAATATTATATTATATCTAAAGGTATTATAATGGTATATTTTTATATCATGTACCTATTTACCTAATTACTGTAGTAATTTACGGAGTGCATAAATTTGTGATCTAAATAGGTAATATCTTAAAATGTATTCATCTAAACATCTTGTGGTATTTATTAAGTTTATTTCATGAAGATATGTTTTTTGATATTGTTATTTGTTATTTAAGTAATTTATATATTTTTAGTTGTTTGGAAAATTTTTACTAGCGGCGGTTAGGTATACATTGTCGACCTGTGGTAGCGCTATATAAAATGTTTATACAAAGTGTGCTGCAAATAGATACGTACTACACCTAATAACAATATATCATAAAATCATAATATTTTAAATATAATATTATTTACTATATTAAACAATACAATTTTAAATATATTTAACATGGTGCATAGCCGCATAGATATTAACTTATAACTTATAAGTTGATAACAGCTAGATGTCTAGGTAGTAAATATAGTAATACTATTTATAATGAATTTTTTTTTATTTGTTTTGTTGATATAATTAAACGTTCATATAATGTGTATGCTTATATTGATTAGGTACAAGGTTTTACACTCGAATGCCGAAATATTTTTTCACGTATTTATATAAATTGATAACAGGCTACGTGCGATTATTAAAAAATTTAGTAATATTCAAGTATGTTTTGTACGTAAATAGGGAAATACGACCAAATTCCGAGTAGAATTAATATAATATTAAAATTTAAAATATATATTATGGTCATGTTAAAATACGTAATAACTTAACAGCATTGCCAGTTTTAGCGTTGAGCTACTGAGATTATTAATGTTACCATATTATTATGTTCTTTTCATGTCTGATAAATTAATAGAAGTACTTTAGAATATCGCCAATCATACGATCTCACACGAAATGGGTTTACAGGCATCAGATGGTGAAAATGTCACAAACGCCTTTCAGGCAAGCGACACTTAATATACCAGTGGTGTGTATCATAAAAGAAATTGGTGCTGCTCAAATAATTTTAGGAGACCTATCCCTCATAATACTGTCATACTGACACTATAAAATGATCAATTTTTTCATGTATCAATACCCACTCACCCATATTTAAGGTGTTGCCCGAGCAACACTTGGACCCTATGTTACACGCCACTGCTTAATACATCGTAAATAATAATTATTGTACAATCAGCCAATAAATATTGTATACTTCATCAGTAGACTTCACTAACACCCACCAACGTCCACCATTACCTATAGGCATGTCGAAATACGTCTGCCAGTTTCTATGTGACTTTCTGAGCTATAGACCTGGTGTCAACAATATATAGTCACGCTATAGTTATGTTGGTGAACCAAGTACAACAGTAATCTCTGTTGGTCAAAAGAAACACCAATGCACCATTTTCTCGGATTCTGGCCTAAATTATAGGCAGCCACGAGTCTTTTTGACGTAATCGGACAAATTGTTGATATATTTGAGTTTTCTCTATCAAAACACACTGTAAAAACTATATACGATGAATTAATAAACGAACAACACATTTGAATCTAATTTGGTGGCCGGTGGGTACCTCATAGGTATTAGTGTATTACTATCTTGAAGTGATATATTATAATTTATTATTATACCGGGATTCATTGGATAGGTTAAATATTATATGCGAAAATATAAACTACGACAAATTGTGCTGAAGAACGCTGGTAACTCATTTAATACAAAAAACCATTGGTATCTGTTTAAATATAATTGACAATTTATTGTGTCCACATTTTAAATTAAAATTACTATATAAAAAATTATACGTCTCTATATAATCTAGATCAATTGTTTACTACGATATTTCATAATAATGGAATTTGTACATTATAATATATTGTTTTCGTAATTTGAACGTTTTGGTCATACGCATTACTTCAGCCTATTTCTATATATATACCCTCCAAGGAAGTAGGTAAGGCTAAACTAAAATCATTCGATAACGCATTTTGTTGATAAGCCCGTATTTTGAGCAAAACAAATAATCACCTAAATAACTTAATACTTGAAGGTATTACAAACTGACTCGTTGGAAAAACACATTATTGTTTTTCGTACCCACGTTCGATATGTTACGAGTGCAGAATTACAACCCATGATATTTTTATAGATAAAAATAATTATTGTCGGTAGTATAACGTGATTACTTGGAGCTAAAAAAGTAAAAACTATAGTTATTATAACAAAAAAATATGTAGGTATGATAAATGCACACCTGTTAAAATAAAACTAAATTTAAAGAAAATTTTCATTTATTTCTTAAAACCAATAAAATTATTGTTTATGTAAATGGATTCCGATTATGAAAAATATAATGGTTCCACTAAAAAAGATTTCGGTTCTTAGATATTCTCTAGGAACTGGTAAGTTCTAATTTCGTGTGGTTAGCTTTTATATTGCTCTTATATTAAAGTGAATTGATTAGTTATTAAACACAAAAGGGTGTAAATTATCTGTGTTTTCTAAAGGGTTTTTTTTTAAATAATTAATGAAGCAATTTATAAGCATGCAAAACATAAATATTTAAAAAATATCATAACTCACATAAAAATTAAAATATCACTGTGTATTATAATAATTACAATTATATTATATGTATATATATCTATTAAAAGTTACTACTACTTACTAAGTAGGTACATTAAGTATTCATCTTTAAGCGTATGTAAAAATCATTACCATAATTAATTATAAAATGGTACTCAATTTCGATAGGTATATGACTCGTCTATAATATTACTATAATATTATAAGTATTATTCATCTGAACTATACTAAATATACTAACGTACTTTCAAAAATATTATTGATTTTGATAAACCATCGAAGAACATACCTTTAATATTATACACGTTTTATCGGAAATCACTAAATAATTTACAAACAATTAATCTAAAATATAATCATCTATACTACCTACGCATTTCTATTTGTAATTTCTTCCCTAGTTAGGTTGAATATAGGTACCTACATAAGATATACATTTATAACTATCTTTAGGTACTAAATACTAAATAGTAAACCATATAATAGTGTACAGACTCCGTACTTTGTTCCCGGCGGAGATAACGTGCAAACCGAGTACCGCCGTCGCGCGTGTTTATCGATAATTTTTTAGAAAAGTCGAGTTTTACTATATACAGGCATAAATACATGCGTCGAAAAGCTCGATTTTTTTTATTGATATATTTACATGTTTTTTTTTTGATTCAATAAACTGCGTTATTATTATATTATATTTGACTTTGCCTACTCGGTCACGCCGTGGCTTCCTTATATTGGTATTTATATATTTGATTTGGCATAAATATACACGATATAGCCACTGTATCGGTCTGTAGGTAGGTACATGTATATATTATAATAAATAAACTTATAAATATTAATTATATAATAAAATATCCTAGCTCGAGTCGAGTCGACTATACTATAGGTATGTTTAATCATGAGCATAAAATCAAATTAATAACTAACCTATACATGTATACTATATGACTTAATGAGGATCTATTTATTTATTAATATATATTATATAGTAACTGTAGCAGTATTTGTATGCTACATTAAATTATTAATTACCAAAATAAGAAAGTGGCTATTTGATTACCACAACCAGTTAACTCACCTGACAACTGTAATATTATATTGATATGTACGTATTGATTAGTTCATATATCATAGATAGGTATATACAATATGTTTCTTTGGTTTGTGTAGTATATCGTTTGCATTGTGTGTAGCTATATACTACGGCGAACGTCATTCGAGGTGACTGACCTGCTAGATACCCAAAAAAATTCGTTGGCTATATGATTTGCATGGATGCCCGAAATTTTTGAAATTTTTTTTCACGTAATTTATTACTTATTTTTGCTTGTTGGTAACAGTAATAAATAACGCTGTCCGCGATCCTATGCAGTCGGATTGCATACCATATAGACCGACGGCCAGACCTAAAGACCACTGCAGCTTCCGACATCGGTTAAAACTCTTCGCCAACTCGGGGGGGGTTTGGGGTCTCCCCCAGCGACGCTCGGAGAGCTAGTTAATATATAAATTAGAAAATAAAAGAGACTAAAATAGTTAGCTCACCGAAATACGCGTTGATATTATTTTAGTTGTAATTATATAGGTATACCGTAATTTATATATACCTAGCCATGATGGTACGTATATTATGTAGCGTGTGCTTATTGTATATACCTTAGGACCTCTCGTCGTTATTGCAAACAATACATTTTGTGCCTAATTTAAAAATGAAGACGCAAGTGATGGCAATTAGTAGCCAAATATTTTAAGGTTTTTTACCGAAATAGAATTGGTATATTATATTCATTACATTTTATAATTGTGTTCAAAATATTATAACAATATTTTAAAGGTATCTACAATATTCATAATAAACAAATATATGTATATAAGTAAATGTATGCCAGTATATTTTTTTTACAAGGCTATATATAGGAACACATTAAAATGCGTGACAATATAATTGTATTTTCATTTTAAATATAGTAGGTATATTAATAATATATATTATCACCAAAATTATGATTAGGTATATAGTATAATATACTACAGACTATAGGTACCTACCTACGATTTTTATTATGTTTTATGAGTTTATGACTTATGTATTTATATATGAGCGATACCTATAATCAGTACAATACTCTACAATGATAGTATATGAATCGGAATGTTCTTTGAAAATTGTACACCTATATACTGCTCTCCAAAAGAAATAAATTAGTTTTTTGATTTCTTAATTTTTGACTTTCAAGTTGCATATTGTATAAAATTTTTTTTTCAATTTTATGAAATATTGGCATAAAATAATACATACTTATTGATTTTTCAGTAGATGGTACTTACTGAATTTTAAATTAGTGTAGCAATATAGTTTAATTTTACAAATAGAGTATTCCCATTTAATTTAATTTTGGTGCTTTTTGTATAATTGTTGTCAAAAATCTTAGATGGTATAACGTATTATAGTTGTACATTTGAACTATCATATTCGATAGTTGGACCGGTGTTTTAAAAGTTTTTAGTCGATTACTTTATCTAAAATAAGTACTTATCATAATAGCTGTGGACCGAGGACGCACTCGGGCTATTCAATATATTTTGTCGATAAGACAACGGACACACTCGGGCACTGCCTCATAATTTGTCGATTAGACCACGGATGTACTCGGGATGCCCACACCTAAATACTACATGAATCCTCATAAGTATAAATTACCATACAAATTTGAGTACATTAATTGTAAATGTATTAATGATATTAATAGTATATTAGTATGTATGGTTTTCTTATACGATTTATCATATTGATATCAGTAATCGTTAATACACAATTCAATTATGTTATGTAGATAATATAACCTGTTAAATATTGTCTTTTTTTATACCATATAACCTAAATAAGAAATTATATTCAATAATACGAAACTTTTGAATAATTGTATACGACTATAGGTACCTACCTACCTGATATAATATCATTGTATAAGAAAAACGATTCTGAGCGAAATCGGTCAGTCAGCCTATTATGATATTACTAAGTATATTTGATGAAATTATACTGTGTATTAAGAAATTTATATATTGACCTATTTACGTGGAGCCTTGTTTTAAATTTTCTATCCTTAGCTATAAAAGTTGAACATTTTATACATTTTTAACTACAAAATAATTATTAAACTTTAAATTTGATAAATTTTGTCAAAGTTTGAACTTTAAATGCTTATAAAAAAAAATTGTGCCTTTATATATTTAAGATTTTTCAACTGCTATGGTAACAATATATCAGAAGCCTTGCATTACATTTTCACGCTTTTTTACACAACAAATACAATTTTATTTTTAGAAAAAAAAACTAAAAAAATTGAAAACTTACAATATCAGTAAACAGCTCAAAAAGAGTCAAATTATTTTCAAAATTTAATCGTGTATAGAAAATACTAATATAAACATTCAGTGAAATTTTCAAGTATCCATAGTCATACGTTTTTTAATTACAACAAAATAAGAAAATCGTTACATGACAAATCAAGTAAATATTAAATGTCATAAATATTTAAACGCTCATAAAAATTTAATTTGACTTTCTTGTAGACATTTTTTTTTTTTTTGATAAAGGTAGACAAACTTATAGATAATCTTGTATTACATTTTCAAAACTTAAATTTAAAAAGGAAAATTTTTATGAATTTCAACTCAAAATAATTTGCTAATTTTCGTGATTTTTTCGTATTTTGTCAATATTTGAACTTTAAATGCTTATAAATAAAAACTGTGACTAAGGATTTTTAATATTTTTCAAATGTCATTGTAACAATATAGTAGGAGCCTTGGATTACATTTTCCAGTTTTTTTACCCAACAAATAAAGTTTTATTGACATTCATAGAAAAAGAGACTAACAAAATTGGAAACCAGAAAATGTTTCTAAACAGTTTAAAACAAATAAAAATATTTTGAAAATTTTATCGTGTATAGAAAATGCAAATATAAACAACCAGTGAAAAATTCATGTATATACTTTCATTTGTTTTAAAGTTACACCAAAAACTAAAATTCGATTTTGTCAAAAACCGATTTTGCGTAAAAATTCCCGTTTTTCCTTAATTTTTATTTTGTTTTTCCGGGCGCTTTTGAAAAAATATTGGGAATTTTAAATTTTGACCTCCGAAAAGTACCAACTAGATTCACTTTCTCATCAAACAGATACTGAAGTTGAAAATCGAAGCATTATTTCAACTACTAATCGTGTACACAGACACAAAAATAAAAAAAAAATAAAAAAACACACATCATTGTAAAACCAATACATTCATCGCTCCAGAATCTAAAATACATACATATATTATAATGATGCCATTAATTATTTAATCGATGGTCATCGAGTATGATTGCGGTGGGAACTACCGTGCAGGTATATGTACCATGATAAGAATAAAAAAATCGTATAAGTACGACTTATTTTTTTAATAATTTCTATATATTATAATGTAATATCACATAAAGTAAATATTAAATTCTTTATATTACCCGAAAAGTGAAGAGTATGATTTTGGTCGATAATGGGATGTGCCCAATGAATTATGATCATTGTGAATAAATTTAATATTTATTATTTCCTATAGATATATTCTACAATATAGATCACTGACTGGTGGACCACGGTCCGCATCCGGACTCCAGACACATTTTTTACGGACCCTAATGGCTGCGTAATTATAAAATATATAACAAAATTACGAATGAAAATATTTTCCGATATTGTGAGTATGATATACATATATAATATTATATACGTGTCTCCTTCACCGAGCGTTACGTTGAAAGCCTATAGGTGCAAAAAATAATTCCGAGAAGTCGACTGATATGTACGTTATTAACGTTAGACGCTCGTGCCGCTGCATTATCGTGTATGTACAAAATAAACGAAATCTAAGAATTTCCAAACTACGTTATGTTACAACTCTGAAGAATGTCAATTAATTGTTAATGTGTAAAAAAGCCATTGGGTATTTAAATATGTTTTGGACCGTGGGAAGTTTGGTAAGTTTCTAAACGGACCCCCGTAGAAACTAGTTAGTGACCCCTGATATTGACTATGGACTTACTTATTTACTTACGTAACACTGAACCGTTGCGTTATTTTTTTCCCCAGGTACCTACGAAAAGAAGTTCAACTTTAAAAATACTTATAGCAATATAATATGGCATGCCATAGGTACAATAATATAATAATAACTGCAATTATTTTTCTAGATATATTTCAAAAGATTTTTTTTAAATATTAGATCTATGATAAAAGTGCATGGAAAATCAGAACTATTCAAAATATGAATTTATCTTACAAACAAAATAGGAGTATATTAATATAAAACTAAGGGTCAATGGATAAAATTATGTAAAAACGTAATTTAGTGTATATTGTTTACTTTTTAATGGTAAAATAAATTTTTATTATAATTTAATAACATTAATTTCACAAAATATGCATCGCTCATATAATACAACCAAGGTATTTTGTGAATATTTGGCTTTTAACATTAAAAACTTTCTACGGATATACTACATGGAAGGGAAGTGTAAAATTTTATGAGTATGTTTTTCATTATAGAATATATTTAATTTAATGACAGAATACATATTCATAGGTGCAATTAGGTGGAGGCTAGGGGGGGGGGGGGCTTGGCCCCCAAATATTTATCCAGCTTCCACGTAATAGGTACAAATAAAAATTAAAAAGTAAGCTATGACTTACACATTTTTTATTCATTATAGAAATTAATACATTTTTTTCTAAATAAAAAAAAACCTCCAATTCGTCTATAATCTCAAATTCAAATATTATTATTATTTCAGTTATTATCAATGTTGCACATTCCATAAACAAAATATACATGAGTTAAACGCATTGTGTTTATTACATTAGAAATCAGAGATGCTTGTTTCCAAGAATTGCCTGATTAAAGTTAAAGAGAATTTTGATATCGATGATATTAAACAAGTAGTCACTGAAGATGTGTACGCAAATCTATACATATAAATTGCTACAGGCAGCGTTCACAATACCTGTTAGTTCGGAAACCTGCAAACGTTCGTTTTCATCAATGCGGAGATTAAAAACTTGGCAGAGAACCACGATGAAATAAGATCGATTTTTAAATTTATCAATAATAAATATTGAAAGAGATGTAACGAATAGCTTGGGGACAAAAACAATTATTGACAAATTTGCTGTAGCTAATAGAAAATTAGTATTGATTTAATATTGAATATTAAATTAAATTACATGTAAAAATATTTTAATATCATATGAATTTATTTGTGTATTGTCAGTAGCCATCCGGCTTATCACTTATGAGGGTGTGGGAGCGAAGCCTATTTGTTGTCCTGATTTCACTAGGCATGATATTTCGAACTCTAGATTAAGTTGATTAAGAATTTTAATAGAACAATTTGTATGTCAAAAATTAAAAACTATTTGTCAATGAATATACTACGATTGATACAACACCAGATTAAGTAAAAATATGGTTGTAAAAATTTTAAATTATTAATTTTATTGTTATGAAGGTCCATAGATATGAAACCAGTGCAATGTAGCACCCAAGAGAAGTTGACAAGCATATTTAAACATCTAAAAAAATATCTCAGTTATGATTCAAAAATTATATTAGGTACATTTGCTGTATTGTTAAAAAAAAACACATTTAAAGTACATTATATTTATTTAAAATATTTTATATATATATTTTTTGTAAAAATTAAAACCACGAACTAAAATATCACGTTTCTTAATAATATTTGTACGATAATTTAAATTGTCTAGTATGAATCTACATATTATATTAAATACTTATACAATAAATTAATATCTTAATATCAACAATTGTAACTGTAGTTACCGTCAATAATGGACGGACGGGGTTACGGGGATATATGTTGTTCTAAACTTAAGTTTAAAAACCAAAAAAGTTTTTTTATAATTTGTCATCCACATATTTTTTATTTAATATTTTAAGTTATACAGATATTAGTATATTACATTTCAAGATGGAGAGATGGTGTTTGAATAATTTTGGAAAGAGGGGGATTTGAGTGGGATAACTTACGATTTTGACTCCCTTGGAGGACAGTGATCGAAATAAAGGGGCTGCAGATTAGTTAACTACGTTAAAGTCTCTCGTATCTTATGTATACTAATAGTTATTACGTATGTACCATTGATTATTATATATTATATTATTACCTACATATAAATTATAAAAGGTATTACTGTCCATCTAGTGTTTACTTATATATTTTAAATTATATTCATATGTATTTTTTTTAATTATCTGCTTCACAACCATTTGGTGTAAAATTGTGGCTTTAATTTGTAAAAAATGAAGCTTTTACCGCCATAAGAAACTTTTATAAATGGTATAAAATTCGTAAGTATTTAAAAAAAAATTCTCGAAATAAGAATTTGAATAAATTTACAATCATACGAAAAATGTGAATAAGCACGTTCGGTCAACAACTCTATATGTAAAAACTTAAAGTCATAGGTAAAAATATGTTTTTAACGGAGATACCACATAAAATTACAGCATTGTTTTTTTATACAGGCACCTCTGGTACCTACCTATTATCAAATATGTAGATATAATATAATATTAAAAATTTAGCTCTGATATGACGTTAAACTACAGATACCTATAGTAAATCTAATCTTTGGTTAGAATGACAAAAAATAAAATTGTCCCACCGAATTCCTCAAGTTACGACAATATAGTGGGGTACCTATCAATGTATCATATTATATAAAGCGTCGCACGACGTTGTGGATAGCTGTCAGTTTCACGGTTGTCAACATAGTAAGCCAACAGAAATAAGGTACACACTGCTGCAAAATGATGGACGCCAAATATTTTATAATATTCCAAGTCTTTTTCACTTTTGGAACTTGGAGTTCTTCGGCAAATGTTTCAACTACTGCTGCTTGTGACAGGTAAAATAGGTCTTAAATTATATTTTTGTTATATTTTAATTTATTTGGTACAAATAGCAATTCACATATCGATGGTAAGACGTAACAGTTGTAATTCACAAACGTAAAAATTTTACAGGAGAGCAATTTTAAGATTTTTTAAACCTAATAATTTTGTGTTAGAGTTTTTATCCTTTTTGTTTTTGGTGGTATAAGTACCATACATGTTATAAATGGCAATTATAATTTTTTCGCCATGGACATGGTACTTACCGGGTTTGTTAATCGGGACTTATTAATAATATTGTTAATTTAAATAATACTTGAATTATTTAATGATATAAATAATTACAGTTTACTTAAGACAAGTTAATTTGATATATAAAATTAAATAAATGTATTGTTGTTAAATCGTCATAAAACAAAAAAAAAAAATTAGAATTTTTTATAAAATACATTTTTAAAATTTTTTTTTGTGAAAAAATCCCGTCTTAAATGATATTCTATAATTATAAAATTTATCACATGTTCAAATGTAAAAATTTTAAATATTTATCATTTATAAGCTATGAGTAATAAACTTATAATAGCTTATAATATATAGTTTGTATTCAAAAATAATTTATTGCCAAGTTCTGAAAAAAAAAAATTATTTTATTTTATTTTATCAACACCTGAATAAGTGTAACAATAACAAATAAAAATAAAAATCATATTTTACTCTTAAGACTGTCGGAGCAGAAAATTTGAAATATTTGCATTCTATAAACAATTGGACGTTATGTGATAGAGCTAGGTTGTCTATGGTTAAAACTTAATAAAATATATTATATAATTGAAAAATTATATTTGTTTTTTGAATACGTACATTTATTAAGAACAATTTTGATTTTAAGGCTTGTGAGATTAAAAATAATTTTCAACATAGGTAATCTAGATAAAAACTAATAATAATCATAAGTATTTAAATGTAGAATATTAATAATTGAACATCGCGGAAGTACAAAAACATAAAATAATATACCAACGTTGACAAGTGTTTGATATGTTTCAAAAGTTTCAGAATACAATTAGGTAAGGTTTTTAATACAATATATTTTAAAAAATGTTCGCTACTTTCTTATGTTTTAATATAGATAGGTGAATTTTATATTACACTTTAAAAACTCTTATGCTGGGTTTCATGAAATATTGATTAATTTAATCGTTCAATAAAATTTAACCAACTAACCTGCACGGGCCACTAAATCATGTTTAAATAACAATTATCCCAATTTTAATTCAATAATAGTTTAGTCATTATTCATGCAATCCGGCATTAATCTTTACAAAAAAAATTAAACATAAATATCTAATTGTTATTCATGTGAATATATTTATATTGTATACTCTATAGCAGCGTTTCTCAAACTATAGGTCTTCAGTCAATTTTTGATGGGGCGTGAACATTTTTTGAATTATATGTATAGATTCCAAGAAATTTATGTTAAATTAATATTAAATATATTATTATGTTATTAAATAAACTTATATTATTATAGTAATATAGTACCAAAAATTACGTGGGTAATAAATAATAATTCGTCATGTATTTATTTATTACGATGGGTATTATTACGCCTCATTATTAAAAGTACATTATTTTATAAAAATATATTGATTATAAACCTATAAAATAATAAATACCTAATAAAAGTAATAAACAAATTTTGTTTTATATAACCACTTTTTGAAAAGTAAAACCAACGTGGTCGTGAAAAATTTTTCGGGGAAAATTTGGGTCGCGGTAAAAAATAAATTGAGAACCACTGCTCTATATAGTATAACAATTAAAATTATATTACAGCAATATATCGTTATATGTTTTCAATGATATTGTATTTTATTAAAGGTGTTCCTATAAAGTCGGTCAAAAAAATATCGTAATAAACAATATGTGCAAATTGTACACTTATTGTTTTTACTTAACTATATTATCTAAGTCAGAAACTTACATTTAAAAACACGCCTCGATTAAGTTCTAGAAGTTAATGTCAGTCAACCTTAAGATTTTTACAGAATTAAAATTTTCCAGGTCAAAGACTCAATTTTTTTTGACAGCGGACGCAAATTTTTTTATTAAACGTTATTTGGTATACGGACATATTTTTATTTTTAATGGGTTCGCAAGAACTGATACTGGTCGCGTATGTGAACTGCAGCGCACAGCAGTCTTATAAAAAACACTTTTATAATAATTGTATTGAAAAATACAGATAAATGAATAAAAATGTGTATATTTTAATACCTATTAATTATAAAATGAACGGTTCTTACCTAATAAAATATAAAATAAACAATTTATTCGATTTTAATTGTATTGAAAATAATATAATGATTATCAAAAAATAATCTGAAATATGACTGAATAATTATTTTGAATTTTAGCAAGGTTTACTAAAATAGTATTAAATTAGTATAGTAATAAATAATTAATAAGTAACAGTTAGCTTAAAATTAATCTAATGATTTTTTTAATTCCATTATTGTGTACCTTAAGTCAAATGATATTACGAACCTACGTAAGAGTTTCAAGTCCTCGAAAGAACTATCTATGAGGAAATCCGTATTCAATTTTAATGTCTTACCTACACAAATTAAGTTTGTATACATTAATTTTAACAACAAAATAATTAAATTTTTTTGTAATATTGACGAATTTCTTTATAATTTAATCTTTAGACGCTCATATAACAAAATATGGGTACAAACGAATAAATTCTACTCGTACCTAGCCATCTAGGTATATAACTTGTTTAATATTTAAAACAAAATTTAAAATCTAATAGGTGTATTATCATTCTGCATTTAAACTCAATGATATAAATTTATTAATAATGAGTAATTTTATAAATTACGTTCAATGTTATATATGGCCATTCCTCGGAGTCACGGAGTGTGTTGTAGAATATCTCGTGTGCACATTATAGAATAATAATAAGCTTGTAGAACATTGGATACTTGTAAGTATTTTATGACCTGTTATTATCATTATTGTGGTGAATGGTGATAGCATAAATTAAGATTTTACATTTTCTTTTTTCCGTTATAAATCATGCGTGATTATACATAGTAGGTACCTACTTATTTATACCTATTTATCTATAATATAAATATATCATATTATTTCATATACTATTGCAGTGATCCATAATATTAGATACACTCCTATACTCTATATTATATGTGATTATATCATATTATTATCTTTAACGCATTTAGTTGTCACTTGTCATTGATTTTTTGAATGATAATGCACCCAAACAAAAAAATACAGAGTAACTTGAATGTTTAAGAGGATGTCAGCGCACTATTGGTTTTCTCTCTCTGGCCCACAAGCAACATAGACAAAACGCATTTGCGAAGAATCGTTTTTTCCATGTTTTTAGGTAATCTTAGAGTAAAATCACCCATTACAAAAAAGATAGAGAATAATATTTTTGAGGAAATGTCATATCGTTTTCTCTAAATATTGTTTCAAAACAATTAAAACATCATTAAAATTTACAAAATTTTTTTGTTTATTTTGAAACTCAAATACAAAGTCAAATAACAATACAATCTAAAATCGATATGACATTCCCTCAAAAATATTATTCTCTATCATTTTTGTAATGAGTGATTTTACTGTAAGATTGCTTGAAAACATTCGGAATGTTGAAAACATTTAGAAAAAACGATTCTGCGCAAATGCGTTTTGTCTATGTTGTGCGTGGGTCAAAGAGAGAAAACAAATAGTGCGCTGACATCCTCTTAAGATAAATAAAACATGTTTTAGACGGTGATATATTGGGTATATTATGGTATATTTTAATTATTTATTAGGCATGCTTTTGGGGAATTTTTTTCAGATAAATATAGTTAAGTACGAGTAATAATAAAATAATAATTGAAATAAATAACGCAATGGTATGCATAAATAAAACACTTTTTAAACATGTTCTATTAAACTCAGGCGGTCTACAGCCTTCACAGCTACACCCATAAATTCATAAATGCTATATTGAGTTAGATTTTCCAGATATTTTTTTAAACAAAATACACTTTGTTTTTGAAAGTTTTTGTACTACATGTATAATTATATACCTCTTTATGTTATTATTTGAGGTAATTACCAACACAAAAAAAAATAAAATGTAAAATTGAACAGATTTATTAGTTTTATTTTTAAGCTTTACGATTTATGAGAAGAATTTTGAAATTCGGCAATAAATGGGTTATGGAAAATACGACATTGTCAACAATTCTAAACGCGTGTATATGACCATACTAATAATTTTTTTAAATATAATACATACAAATATATTTATTTAAATTAATATATCATTTTATAAGTTAAGAACATTTATTTTATAATCTCAGAACTACAGTAAACATTGATTTTTATCCTCATAATCTATTTTCTCTTTATTAATTAAAATTTTTTTTTTTATTTGGGTTAAGGCTTCGACTACTCAGGTCATTAGCCTGTGGTACTGTAGGGGGGGGGGGGGGTACTGTAGTTTTGTTTACTCGTGATTTGTTTTGGCAGAATTTTCAATTTGGGCACCCGTAGGTATCTGCCATGCCCGAGTGGGGAATGGCGGCACTTGTTCTCCGGACACCGTGACTTGCACGGAGAAAAATGCCACCCGGTGGTCGAGGATCGAACTCGGACCGGCTATGCCGAATCCGTCGCGTTAGACCGATCGCCACCTCGTCCCCCATTAGATAATTTACATAATGCTATATCGATGTTTATTAAAATCATAGCTATCACATAATTGAAATAAAAAAAATTGGTTCTATTTACTAATTTTATGTCAAACATCAAATAGATAAGCTTTAATCTGACCAAAATGTATCGAGAAAAAAATCGTGGTTTCAATTAATTAGTTATCTTAATAATTCACCTTACTTTTATGCAAGGATGTTTATATTTTCACATCTATTAAATTGAGAAATTAAATACCTGATAAAACCTTCAATGAAATGTGTACTTGTAATTTGTATTTATAGTTTATGTTTGATACCTTAAATTTAAACTTTAAGAATACGGATTATCTTCAAAAATGACACAATATTATATCTTATATAAAAAAAAGTAGTTAATAGTTTGAAAAAAGGACATTTAAATTTAGTTACAGTGAATATTATTAAGATAAAATTAATAGTACCTATTAGATTAATTAAAAACATTCTAATTTAATTTAATGATTTATATTAATATATTTTTGTTTCAGTAAAATTTTCTGTCAAGGATCTATTCTGCATACCGTACAGATGTCTGGATTATTTCATGATTCTAAGACTTTTGTGGACATGAAAACTAAATGCAACTATGATGTTATTAAACAACTCTTCAATTCAACAGAGTGGAGCAAAGAGCCAAACATTAACAAACTGAATGAAACCATCAACACATGTTTCGAGAAAGAAGATTCTGAATTAATAAAATGGATTCCTACTGATTGGGTCAAAAATCCAAAATTTCTTGAAAGCATTAAGGATAATGTTTTAAAAGGCTGGGCTAAGGAAATAAATCTAATATGGAAAGAACTCGGTAGAACGATCATAGATGACGTCCGCTTGAAACCCACGAATTATTCATTAATCTACGTTCCAAATCCCTTTATAATACCAGGTGGTAGATTCCGTGAAATATATTATTGGGACTCTTTCTGGATAATTAGAGGCTTATTAATATGCGAAATGCATATAACTGCAAAAGGTATGATAAGTAATTATATCTCAATGATTAAAACGTTTGGACATGTACCAAACGGAGGTAGAATTTACTATGCTAAGCGATCTCAGCCCCCTATGATTACACCCATGATCAAAAGTTATGTCGATGCAACAAATGACATGACATTTGTGATAGAAAATATTCATGCATTAGAAATTGAATTCCAGTACTGGATGACACAGCACAACGTAACAATTAGCAAAAACGGAAAAAATTACACGCTTGCAGTATACAGGGATTATTCAACAGGACCACGGCCCGAATCATACAGGTAAATACAGTTTTGTATTTCATAGAAGTTATCTCAAGTTTAATTTATGGGCTTATAAATATTAATTGATGTTACTGATTATTTCTGATTGAACACTAGCATGGGTGGAATTAATAATTCACGTTTTGTTATGATTTTAAAATTATTTAATTTTTCTGTGGCACAGTGTATATTAGGTACTACCTATTTGCCTACGAATCATACATATGTAATTTGGGTTATTAGTAAATATCTATACATTTCAAAATATGTTTTGTATAACAGGGAAGACATCACGAGGGCACAATTCTTTAAAACTGAAAGTGAAAGAGAAAACTTTTACTCCGAGATCAAGGCTGCAGCGGAATCGGGTTGGGACTTTTCGAGCCGTTGGTTCATCCTAAATGGAACAAATAAAGGTAAATAACTTACTAGTTTTTGTATTTATTATAAATGTTTCCAACGACACTTAAAATCTTTCAAAATGAATTGTGCATTCTGCGTTTGCTTAATTATCGGTAAAAAAAGTTTCCTCTGTTAGATACTGTAAAAGTAACAACAAAATAAAATAAAAACGCCATTTATTTTAAAACAATAGATTTGGGCTCAGCGTACTTACTTCTATGTACTTATAACTCTACCGGACATTTTTCCTTGTATCTATAGCTCAAGCGAATATTATGTATATATGTTTTTTAATTCTTACTATCATTAATATTATTTTACAAAATACACTTTATTTTGCCACGCGTGTGCGGAAAATGTGTAGGTAGTGTATAACAATACATTAATATTATAGTTAGGTACCTGTAGAATAAATCTATAGTTTGAAAAATTATTCGCAATACCTACCTACTATTAAATAGTGATTTAAGTTCGAAAAAATCTCAGTTTTGTTATTTTCTTAAAAAATACTTACCTGGTATGTTCATTTGACACAAACAAATTAACTTCCGAACATTTCTCAAATCACCTTTGATGTATAGCTCTGAATAAATATGTTAAATAACATTATATCGTATTCTTTCTTTCATATAATTACAAATTTTATTTGAGCATTTGTGGCCTTCCTATTATACATATTATTACTTAATTATAACTATTTAATAAATTTGATCCAAACTAGTTTACATAAAAAATCTTGCATGTAGTGTTAAATTCATTAATTCAATCGGAATACTTAAAAACTACCTAAATATTATAAATTAAAAATGCATGTTGGTTTTAAAATTGTTAATTTTGTATTTACATTACTTTTATAGAAATATACGTATTTGAAATTGTTGAGTAGGTGGGTTTTATAAATAGAAATCTAAATCCTTTTGAATAAAATAATGATATTTTTATATAGTATATCAACTATAGTTTAAAAATCGTACCAAGCATCATATTACATATTATAGCCTATAGGCAAGACTTTAACGAGTTAAAAATTAAAATTAAGTTAAAATTTTAAGTTAATAGTAACGAAGTTAAATAATTCGTTAATTTTTGTTGTAACTAATTTTTAACTTAACTGTTGTGTTCTTAACAAATTTGACGTATTACCTTCGAGCTTATTTTATTAATTAATTGTTTTAAATTATTAATTGTATACTAACCATTTATTTATAATTTTGTTGCGTTATGAAATATTATAATTCATAAAAATGTCCAAGAATATTAATGATTTGTGCAGATTTATAATTATTTTCTATTGATATATAATAGGTATTACTATATATTAGGTATGTATAGTATAATATAGTCGTATAGGTAAGTTAATTTACAATAGTACGAGTTGCAGGGTAGTGACTATATAGTGGGTGTTACTAATTTATGATCCTAGCTGGTTCATGAGACAAACAAAATAGGTAGCTTATAACTTTGGCCGCCTATTATATTTATTATTTAAATAATAGTTGTAAAATTATGAACATAGGTCTAACACAGATTATTCAATACAACATTGGACATATACTTATATATTATTATTATTTATTGATATAAAAATGTAATATAATAATAATTAAAATGTATAGTCATATAATACAATTTCCGATTTCGTACATTATAATATGGATCTAATATGTACCTACTGCGTATTCGTGTACCTATAAATATTAATTAGGTAGTGTTCTTGTCGCCATTACACACATATTACACACACACACATTACTTGGAATGATTAAAATTAAAATTTACTAATAGGAAAATAATATTTAAAAATATGTAGATATTTAAATCGAAAATATTATCCAAAATGGAAAATTATAAAATATATTAATATAACTAAGTACTATAACTTGTAGGTTCAGTTATAATTATACTATTTTAGCTGACCACTTATTTAATTATTGGGGGAATAGTTAAGTGAATAGTTGATTTGTCAACTACCGGCCCTAAATTCTCTGTAAATACTACTTGCGGCTATGTCTCATATTATATGGGCCCAAATCATAAGTACATTATGATTTAAATTAATTTCATCTAAGTTAATTCGTCTAAAATCCAAAATCGTCCAAAAAATATATTAGTTGTTTTTAGCTTTACTTTACTTACATCTTCTTAAATTAACTTAACTTGATGAGTTGAAGCTATATATAGCGGTAAGTGTGTAGATTGTATAAATCTCGTTATGGTCAAACTCGGAGGAAACAGAAATAAGTTTGAGATATTGAGTCTCACACAGCTACACAGCCATTTGTTGTTTCCGTCTTAAAAGTGCGTAAGCAGATCACGTTTAGCTTCGTTAGTTTAAAAATAAGGGTGACTGACCTACTATTAAACTTGATGGAAAGAATATTATCTGTGTTTGTGTGTAGGTTTTTAAGATGGTTAATTTTTTTAACAAGTTATGCGTATATAAGATGGTGTAAATTATAAATGCTTATAACTCACTTGAAAACTGAATATATATTTATAAATATATATATAAAATTTAAATAACTCATGTGATCTGCTGAGCGTAAATTTGAAATTTTACCTACATACTTGTAAGATGGAGATAACAAATATCTTTGTAGCGGTTCTTAATGTAGTTACATAATGTTAATATTACTTCAATGGGATTTAAATTGAGATGGATTAGTTAAAAGTTACTCGTATTTTTTTCGTTAACTCATTAAGTTAAAAGTTAACTTTGAAAAAAAAAACTTAGCGAAGTGTAAAGTTAAAATTTGCTAATCAAAAATAAAAAATTCCAGACACATAATATGCTTTATTAGAATTTAAAATGATACATCAAAGTAAAAACCCATTCAAAATTGTCATTATTCTTCGAACAAAAATTAACTTAATTTAGATACTTTTGAAATAAAATTAACTTGAAATTAACACGTTAATCTTGAAAAAAAGTAACTTATTAAGTTAAAAGTTAATTTGAAAAAAAAAATTAACAAGTTAATTAATTTAATTAAAATTAACTTCACGTTTTAACTTAATTTTAACTTTAACTCGTAAATCCCCAGCCTTGCTAATATATACCTACTACGATAAAAACTACTTAAACATTATGAAATTTGAAACAAAATATATACTCTTCAGTCTTTACGAAAAAGTTTTTCTTTTTAAGACCACTTTTCCTTAATTTATTTAAAGCGTTTTAGTGGGAGAAAATATAAACAAAAAGTATAGAAATAAAAATATTTGTCTATAATTCAGTTTATTTTATTTCAAAAATATCATGTGTTTTAAAAAATAATAAGATATCACTAATTTAATGAACAATTTTAATGATAAAATATATTATAAAACTTGTAGGTATATATAGTTGTATTTCTGAACATTTTTAAATTTTCTAAAAATGGGAGTGAAGTTGGCATGTAAATTAACGCAGATGACGAATTAAGCTTGGATAAAAATGTATATAATATATATAATTGCGCGTCATAAATAAAATGTAAAGCATAGCTTATACATTTTTCGTCGCCTTCAATAGGCTTTTCTGTATATTACAATATTTTTAACTAAAGCTTATTAAGCAGCTTGTTAGTCACCAATTATATCACGAATATAGGATCACGGTGGATGGTTGTATTATTTTTGTTAACATCGGTATATATTTTCATCTAATTTATTTGTTAAAATAAAATCAATTTATTGGTTTAAGACTGTTTTATAAGTTTAAACAAAGCTTAAAGTATTGATTAGTAGGTACCGACAAAACTACAATACTGCATTGTATATGATAAAATGTCAATTATATAAAGAACTATCGTAAATACTAAGATATTAAGAATATAATGTCAGAATGTTATGTCTATATATGATGTGGTCATTATTACAATTATAAATATTACCATTATTACCAATATTTTTCTCTTTTCGTGCACTATTTCAACATAGTTTCATTCACTATATATTTAATGTATAGAGTATGAAAATTTATTCGAATTACAGTAGGCTTAACTTATAGTTATACTTTCTAAAGTCTATGTCATAAATGATGTGTACCTAAAATGTATTATCACGTTTATTATACTCAACTGGTAAAGGTTTTATTTATTATATTTTTTCTAGAAACATGTCCACAACGAATAATATGAAGCATAATATTAGTTTTATTTTACTTTTATCTGTCATACACATAATTAAAACTTGATCCCGAATTTGATAGTATACGACGTGTCAATGATATAAAATATAATAAAGTACTTCATTTCTGATCAAGATAATATATGATTTTAATATTCCCCACATCGGTTGGAAAATGATTTAATTTTGTTACCCTATAATTTTTATTTTTATTTTTTTTATCTAATTTACATTAAAAAATGTAATATTTGAACTCAATGGTAAACGAGCGATGTATTAAATATGTAAATATATTTTATGTGTGTATCATTATAAAATGGGAAAGGGGAGTGAGATAAAATGTCACTAAATCGGATAATAGGTATTGTCTTAGGTTATGATGTGGTCAAAAAAGTTGCATACAATAACTGATGTCATTGTATGATTGCAGGAGACATCACAAATACAAAAACGAGGTCAATTGTCCCTGTAGAGTTAAATGCCTTAATGTTTTGGAATGCAAAAATATTGAGTGATTTTTACCGAGAGATGAATAACACTGTAAAGGCTTTGAAATACGAAAACATTTCTTTGGAATGGAACGAAGCAGTGACAGCTGTTCTTTGGGATGAAGAAGTCGGAGCATGGTTAGACTTTGATATAATTAATAATGTCAAACGTAAATATTTTTATCCTACAAACATATCACCATTATGGACTGGGTGTTATGCGAAAAATCAAACCGAATACTTCGTCACAAGAGTGCTTGACTATTTGAACCAAGCGGATGTACTGAAGACTCCTGGGGGCATACCAACCACACTTAGCAAATCGGATGAACAGTGGGACCAGCCGAATGCTTGGCCCCCACTCCAATACATCACAGTTATGGCGTTAGAGAGCACTGGTCATAAAGACGCGAAAAAAATTGCGTCAGAACTAGCGTCCAAATGGTTATGCACAAATTATGTTCCATTTTACAACACTTCTAAGATGTATGAAAAAGTAAGTCCGATTTGATGAAACAGCTGAATAAAACAATTTATAGGGTAGAAAGGGGATACTGTGCAGTGTAAACAATATTATTTTAATTTATTATAAATATAGGTACATTTCATTAGGCTGTTTTTGACTATCAATTTTTATTAATAATTCACAACGTACATAACCATCATAACCATCATAAGGGTATAACTATTTGAGGCAAATGCTTAAAGTTGCTAAAAAAATGTGTGCACAAACATATCAATTGGCCTGTAGGACAGTAATTGAACATGGTATAGGTGGTTTAACTGATAGGCAGGTTTCGGGTGAATTGTAGACTGTAGGGTCTATAATACATCTGATTTCAGTGGACACACCACGCACTTATTAATTTCACTGTTACATTTGGGCTTTGACAGTTTTCTATATCAAAAAAAACCTTTGAGGGTTGAAACACACAAAATCCCCCCTCCCACTACTTTTATATACCACTTACCATGTAAGTGTGTTATCGAGGTAACTTTTATAATTATTATTATAAAACAAAATAACTATCTATTTCTATAAAATCCTATTTATGATTAGAATCATCAGTTTAAACTTTAATTTTTTTAATATTTTAACATATTTTAGACTTAAAATAAACAACGATACATATTTATAATATGCTATAGTACCTATACCTAATTATATAATATTATTAAAATATTCTATAAATTACGATTCACCTACTAGTTAACTTTTCAGTAGGTATTACTGTAAACAATATTGTATTTCAATAGACACAGTTTAGAATACTTTGAATTCCCCATTATCATTTCTTCTTTTTTTTTATAACAAACTTGTCCATAGTATAGAAATAAAATAAGTAGGTAGTTAACTTAAGTTAACAGAATAGGTAATTAGTAAATTAAAATATTAAATAATTAATGTTTGTTATTTCTACAAAACTAAAAAAACACGTTATACAACTTGGGACACAGATTTATCATTCAGGGGACATAGTATTTTAGCCCCTGGTAGACTTTACATTTTTTAATACTTGTTACTATATCTGCAGACCTATTTAAATAAATCATATTGTCGTTGGTTATCGTGTATACTAATTCGCCAAATGTTTTGACAGTACCGAGTGGATGCAGGCGGTGAAATAGGAAAAAGTTCGGGAGAATATAAAATCCAAGATGGTTTTGGCTGGTCGAACGGAATCGTGTTGGAATTTCTACAATTATACAATTCTACAGCCTCAGTACAAAATTGGGATGTAACGGCAAAAAACTGCAGTGACGTATTGAAGAAACTAATCGATTCAAAGAAGAGTAATGATAATACAAAAGTAGATCATACTTGATGTAAATACAAATTAAACAATAATAATATATAATATAAAAAGTATAATGCATTTGATTACCTTGATTCAAACTAAAATCAGAAGAAAACTCTAAATTTGTATTTTTAATATTATATCCATATTTTGTTCCAGCTTACTTGTTGAACCTATATTATAAATATAGTATAATATTAATCAACGAACAAACAAATTTAAAATTATGATAGATAATTTTAGGAATTTTAGGTCAATAGTTATAGTCTGTCAATATTTGATTTTAAATGAAAAGTTAACGTATAGTTGTGAGTAATTTAAAGTACCTAATTTAAAGTTTTTAAAAATGTATTTTTTATGGTTATTAGTGGATGGTTTAGAATACTTAAATGTTACGTCAGTCATAGATTGTTAATTACAATTTAATATTTTGTTATAAATATTTTTTGATTCAGACAATTAATTTGCTCTACATTTCCAAATTAGGAAGTTAAAATCGGAGCTAAAAAATAAATGATAACACATTAACAATAGCAATTTACATACAGTGAGTTTCAAATTTTATGTGAGAATATTTACCATGAAATATTAAAATTAGGAAAAAATTATCGACCTATGTAAAAATGGTTTTGAATCATATTATTATCTAGACAAATTACCTAGAAATTAAATATATTTTATTAATTAGAAAGCGAATGTATGAAGGTTAACATTTAAAATTAAAATGGAAATTATTTTCGAAATAACATTAACATTCATGTACAGTTTAATTTTGAATGCACCACCTACAGTGTACAATATAGTAAATTAAATAATTAAAATAAAAACATTATAATATTTAGATGCTTATGTCTTATTTTTATTTTTAGTGCCTCGTATTATATGACATTGTTACGTGCGTTGCCCGTGAATCCACGCGAAATTGATTCCGCGATTATAGGTACCTACATCGAATAATAAAATTATGAAAACAAAATAATATCGTTAAACGGTGTTATATGTAAATTTCTTACATTCTACATTTTAGATTCTGAGTGAAACGATGAATGTATTGATTTTACAATGATGTGTGTTTTTTTTTTTATTTTTTTTTTTTTTTATTTTTTTTTTTATTTTTTTATTTTTGTGTCTGTGTACACGATAAGTAGTCGAAATAATGCTTCGATTTTCGACTTCAGTATCTTGTTCGATGGGAAAGTGAATATCGTTGGTGCATTGGGGAGGTCAAAATTTTAATTTCCCAGTAGTTTTCAAAAGCGATGTGAAAAACAAAAGAAAAATTAAGGAAAAACGGGAATTTTTACGCAAAATCGATTTTTAACAAAATCGATTTTGGTTATTGGTGTAACTCTAAAACAAATGACCGTAGATGCATGAAATTTTCACTGGTTGTTTATATTTGCATTTTCTATACACATTACAATTTTGAAAATAATTTGACTTTTTTTGAACTGTTTACCGACATTGTCAGTTTTCAGTTTTTTTAAATTTTTTTTCTATAAATATCAATAAAATTTTATTTGTAGGGTAAAAAAGCTTGAAAATTTAATAGAAGGCTCCTAGGTTATTGTTTCAAAGGCAGATGAAAAAAATTAAAAATCCTTAGTCACAGTTTTTTTTTATACACGTTTAAAGTTCAAATCTTGAAAAAATACGGAAAAATCACGAAAATTTGCAAATTATTTTGAGTTAGAAATTCATAAAAAATTTTCTTTTTAAATCTAAGATTTTAAAATCTAATACAAGATTCCTCATAAGTTTGTCTAACTTTATCAAAAAAAAAAATGTCTACAAGAAAGTCAAATTAAATTTTTATGAGCGTTTTAAATTCATATTTTTACAACATTAGATATTCACTCGATTTCTCATGTACCGATTTCCTTATTTTCTTGTAATTCAAAAACGAATAACTGTAGATACATGAAAATTTCACTGAATGTTTATATTAGCATTTCCTATACACCATACAATTTTGAAAATATTTTGACACTTTTTGAGCTGTTTACGGGCATTTTCAGTTTTCAATTTTTTTAGTTTTTTTTTCTATAAATATCAATAAAGTTTTATCTGTTGGGCCAAAAAGTGTAAAAATTTAATACAAGACTCCTGATATATTTTTACAATAGCAGTTGAAAAATATTGAAAATACATAGGCACAGTTTTTTTTTATAAGCATTTAAAGATCAAATTTGGACAGAATTTATCAAATTTATAATTTAATAATTATTTTGTAGTTAAAAATTTATAAAATGTTCAACTTTTATAGCTAAGGATTGAAAATTGAAAACAAGGCTCCACGTAAATAGGTTATTTATAAATTACTTTATTCACAATAATATCATCAAATATACTTGGTAATATCATAGGCTCACTGACTGTTTTCGCTCAGAATCGTTTTTCTTATACAATGATATTATATCATTGAATTCAAATTTAACACCATCCATTACAGTGACCCACTTGTAACCTACTGTACAGCAGAGCGACATCCACTTATCCACCTTTTTATCATTGTCATACAAATAATCTACTATTTCCAGATCCTCCAAAAATCGCCTACGTTTAGTAGACCTACTAATATTTTTATTGTTTGACATATTTGAATTACTGAAAGTATAGTGATTAAGACAATAAGTTAATAATACGTACAGTAAACAGTCGTCAGTATCAGCAGCAAAATTGGCAATAACACGTCAAGCTTAATTAAAAAAAAACAGAAGATTCATAAAATTGTTTAGTGTTAGTGCCTATTGGTACCGCTATATGCCTATATTCATATATAATATTATGTATAACTAATTTACATTGTTTCACTTACCAAAATATTTGAAGATTAATAGAATGTCGTATTAGGTGTAAACTCTGGTTGAATTATCTGACTTTTTTTACAGGAAAACTTAAAAGCATGCCACACACATGGTCTTCGTGAACTCAATTGATAAAAAAAATTGGTTTTACACACAGATAACGGTCATAAAAATATTAATTTTATCGGCGATTTTACTCGGTAACAATAATAATATAATAAGCACTGGGTATGTAGCTATTATTATATATTTATATTAATAGCTGGTACGAAATGATGACAGTTTTTCAATCCTTTTAGGCCGTAGCAATTTTGTAAATTATTGTAGGTACTATTGTAGTGACAGACAACAGACCATGTTCTTGAGCCATATTAAGGATATTTTTCGAAATAATAGTTATTAGTACTATTGAGTCGTATCAGCAGATTATACAATGTATACTGTCAGTGCATCATAGACCTGTAAACTAACACCCTGCCATGGTTAATACAGACAACATAACATATGAGCATGGAACTTATAAGAGATAAAAAGCATGTTTTGGGTTATATAAATTATGTTTCGGCCCACAGTAACGGGCAAAACCTCTATGCGATGTCCATTAGTTTATTATAGGTCTATCGTCTATGCAGTGCATTATGACATATTGAATAAGTTAATTAAAATAACTTATTAGGCACTATTAGTTTTAAGTGCATTATATTAATAATGAATAGTGATAGATGAATAATTCTATATTCACTATACATAATTGCTACGTCTGCACATTCTATGAGGCGGACATACCTATATTTGTTAATATATAATATACATATATTGACAGACGACAGTGGGCGTGTATGATAATTAAGTCGATTAATAAGTACCTTTCAATTATAACATGACAACGTGTATATAAATTTAAGTTCAAAATATATATCCACCAACTATTTCAGCAACTATAATATATGCTTTTTAATTGCAATTAGTACCTAATATTTTATTATACCATATAATATTATATGGCATATGCCATATTGAGCATTCACATACATATCAATATTAAAAAATATACACAAAATTACAAATATCATAAAATATCATGTTCGCTCGGTTCTATATGTATAGTTTGAAGTTTGTAATTTAATTTTAATTTTTCGTATCACTAATATATAATATATACTTATAACTATAGCCTATAACATATATATTATGTTGTAAACTGTGATTGCACGCGTTTATTGGTTTTACTATAATATGAATATATATATTATTTTATTGTCGACTATAGCTGCTAAGCATATTATTAATATCTTATATTGTAATCGATATTATATTATTTTTTATTATTATGATAATGAAGATTAAAATAAAATTATAATATATATTTTATTCAATGAATAAAAAATAAAAATAGAATAATAATTATAAATATTTAATAAATTATGAGTACCTATTAACAAAAAATAAATATTAATATAGTTAAATTATTTAATGTTACATTATAAGATATATTTAATTTCCAATTACTATTGGAAATAATATATATTTTATTCAATGAATAGAAAATAAAGGTAGAATATTAATAATAAAGATTGAATAATAAATTATGAGTTTTAAGATTTATTCAATTTTTAATCATCTTTAAAAATTAAATATTGTTGAGCCAATATTTATTCATAACTATTCAATGTTTTGGTTACAGCGTAAAAATTAAAATATTTTATCAATAATTCATTAACTTTTAAATTTAAATATCTGAATCCATATCAAATTCAATAATTATACAATTTTTTGATTGACAAATGCTGTGTGGGTAGTTCATATTGTCATATTAATACGGTGTAGTTTATGTAAATCATAAAAATCGGTATTTGGGCAAAAGCAGAGCCGTCATTTGAGGTGTTGCAGAGTATACATACCTAAAATTTATCTTGATTGTATTTTGGCCTGACTATAATTTTTCTGCGACAGACAAAAATATTTTTATAGCCGTTACAGTGAAATTTGTTGTCTCCGTCTTACAAGTGTGTAACATAGCAAATTTTAGACTCATAATTAATTTAAGAATATTTATTATAAACAAGATATATAGGTAAAATGAAAATAAGGTTAGATTAAAGGCTGATTATTGATTATTTTTTTTAATCTATAACTTACACAATCTATACTAAAAAAAAGTACCTACAATAAGCCTAATGTAGGTTTTTTAAATAAAATTAAACGCAATGGCTTGAGTTACTTGAGGGAACAAACCATCCAGTGAAGGTACTTCCACTGATTATTGATTATTAAATTTAAAGTTATTTTTGAAATGTATCGACCATCTCTGACCAGTGATTGATGTTGATTTTTGGAATTAATTGGGAATTACAGAGTTGCAAATCAGCCATTGCAGGTATCAAAAATACTTTTTTCTGCATCATTCTGACATTATTGCTGTTGTCACAAAAGATTCTGGCAAGCGTCACTTTTCTGATTTCTGTCAGTTGATCTTAAATATTATAAAAAAATAGTTAAAATCAGGATCATTCATTAAAAATATTTCAGATATACTAACATTCATTGAATATATTTGGTAAATCGTAAAAATATCTATCTGCCATTCTAGTTCTTATAAACTGTTCTCTAATGATACATCTCATCGTTGGGCCAACCATTGAGTCTTCTTCGTGTTTCTCAAACAATGCACCTACCAAAAGCTCTATATCTCTCCAATGTTTGTATTGCTTCAATAGTCTATCAGTTGACTAAATATTATAATATACAGGAATAAATTGAGTACTATATCATTATTTAATATTTAATATATTTTTAAACTTACGCCTTCAACCATGATCTTGGATAAATCTTGTACACTTCTGATAGCTTTTAGTCGACAATATTTTCTAAATTCTGTGTAGCTTGGTATACCATGATCGCGGGTTCGTTGTATATCCAAGCTGACGATGTCCATTCCAAACGCGTGGTTTGGATAAACACTGTATAAGTAATTTGTAAGCTGAAAAAAAATTCAAATCACTAATGTTAAATTATAAAAGTTAAACGTATAATATAGTCTGTTAAAAGGATTATCTAATGTAATGCCATAGCGTTATATTGATTGTATTTCAAAAACCTACCGTTTTAGTAAATAGCATATCAATTTTTTGTGTATTCTGTGTAGATAGCCCTCTGACAAGCTGGTCCATGTAATTTAATAGTAAACCAGTTGGTCGGTTGTAATGTTCCTTTAGTGAAAGACTTGCGTTGATCATTCGGCCTTCCGTATATAAACTAAACAAAAACGTAGGATCATATATTGTCATATATTGTTGAGTCTACAATGTAGACTGTCGTCAATATAATTTTATTTAATATAATATAGGTAGCATAGGTGCAAATATATTTTAGCAACTTTAAAATGTAGATAGGTCAGACAACGAAGCAATCTGTGCTGAATTGACAGTTGATTTTTTCTAAATTATAACACCGCCAATCGCGCTTACCAATAAACTTGTTTTTGATCTAAAACTGTGATTGAGTTTTATTTCACCAATTTTACCTTCTTACATTAAAAAAAAAAAAACAGTGGCCCATACGATTATTTAAACCAAATAGTACATGTTATATAGAATCTTGAGTAATTCTAATTTAGAAGGAACCGACAAGCACATACTATCGTACTTCAACAACGCTAATTTAATTTGTTTTAGATAGAGTCAGTCTAAGTACCTTCCATATATAAACTAAACAAAAACATAGGTTCATACAAATTAATAATTATAAGTAGGCTATATGTGAAGATTCTATTTAGAAACATTAATCAACAGAACATTGAACATATTCTTATATATAATTATTTGTCATTGATATAAAAATGTAATATAATATTAATTCAAATTTATGTTAAGACATTTTAAAATGTATAGTCATATTATAATACAATTTCCGATTTAGTATATTATAATAAAGATCTTGTTGCCATTAGACAATTACTTGGAATGTTTAAACTTAAAATTTACTCGTCGGAAAAAAATATTTAAAAAAATATAGATATTTAAATCAGGTATCCAAAATGGAAAATTATAATAGTACTATAACTTGTAGGTATCAATATAATTAAAATGGAAATTATTTTTGGAATAACATTAACATTCATATACATTTTAACAACACCACCTACAGTAGTCTACACATATAGTAAATTAAATAATTAAAATAAAAACATTATAATATTTAGATGCTTATGTCTTATTTTATTGTTTAGTGCCTCGTACCTATTATGTGACATTGTTACGTGCGTTGCCCGTGAATCCCCGCGAAATCGATTCCGCGATTATATACGATTATATACGATTATGTACGTCGAATAATAAAATTATACCTAATATGTAAAAAATGAATAAAGCATTCATAATTAATAAATTAATTGATAAGAATGGTATTCCGATTACAAATAGAAAAAATATTTGTGATGGTTGGTAAAAAAAATAAAAAATAATATCAAACAAAAACGTTATGAAGAAAAATCATAGAAGGATAATAAAATTTAAATGTAATCACTACATTAAAACATTAACAATCACAATCCAAAGATTGTTTACATCTTTAACGAAGTTAGACACGTATATAATTTTAAAATAAAACGTTTAGTATAATATATTATATATCAATCACTTGCACAATCAATCCTAAATATTATGGAATAATTACATGGGGCCAATCATAATATTATAACAGTTATTTATTTATTTACATCAATCAATTAAAAATAACCGTAAATAGCTTAGTTAAATATTTGTTGAACAAATCAAAATATACTAGTTGATAGCGATTATGTACTTAGTGAATTCACTATAAAACGATATTAAATATTTTTACTGGATCATATTATAAATGTAGCCTTGTGTTGCGAAAATTATGTGACCCCTCCCCAACTCTCATTAACAATTTATAATTATACCACTGACCTATACCACCTGATATTATAAGATACTCAAATAGTCAAAAACATGAAGTATCTTATTTTTTAAATATTAATTGTCATGATAACGAGTGTATGACCTATATTATAATAATATGAAACCAACCATTAACGAATCATTAAATATACTGTATGATAACAATAGTATACAACACGATAGTAACGTTTCAGTGTAAATAATTGGTCCAAATGTCCAATAACAACGATGCAATTATTATGGATACTATATAGTATATACTATACTTATTATGTACCTATAAGTAAGTACTAAAATACGTATTTTCAATACTTTCAAAAAAAGAACTTGGATCAATTATTTTAAATACTTTCTTAAAGTATCTGTATTTAAATTAAAATAGGATTATCAAATACTTATTCTTTTTAGTTTATATACTTTCTATTTTGATTTTAACCGTGTAAAATAAAATAAAATATATTGAAAATTTATATAATAGGTAGAAGGTAGGTATATTTGTTATTGTAAACTATAATTATTAACCTCGAAATCTAAAATCCAACAAAAAAAATAGATGAGTGTTTTATAGTTACATATTGATACGGTGTACCTAGTTTATGTAAAACATAAAAATCGGTATTAGGGCCATGGCAGATGCGTCATTTGAGGTGTAGCAGAGTATGCATACCTAAAATGTATCTAGATTGTATTTTGGCCTGAATAATTTTTCAGCGCCAGAAAAAAAATTTTTTTTTTATTAAATTGGTCTTAAAGGGCCGTTACAGTGACATTTGTTGTTTCCGTCTTACAAGTGCGTAACATACCAAATTTTACGCTCAGACGCTCAGTGGAACACGTTTATCTCCGTTAGTTTAGAAATAAGATCTTATGAAATTTAAAGTTAAGATCTAGATAATGATATAGGTTTTTCATTATATTTTAATTTTAAAGCGAGTTATGAATATTTTAAGATGTTCAAACAGTTTACAATTTTAAAATACAAATAACTGTCGCGTAACATAAGTTGTTATAAGACAGAGACAACAAATGTCGCTGTAAAGACCCCTTAAGTATCGTCAAATATGGCTATGCGATATTATAATTAATGTATTATTAAACTATTGTTATAAACTAGCAATTGGGATAGCTGCTTAGTTTATAATTTGCAGGTAGCAAGACTGTTGGTAGAGGATTTCTTAGGTAGAGTTGACGAAATAATTATACTGGTTGAAAGTTTAAGTTGTTTATTGAATTCTTCTGCATAAAATATTCTAAGTCTAATTCGACAAAGTTGTTAAGTTGTCTTTCGTGAAGGTGCTCGTCTGTACTGTGGTGTTTCACTTCTAATCTACAGGCCGTTTCGGGTCTGGTTTTATAGGGCCTCCTGCTCTCCCACTTCCCCCTAGTCCATCGACATATCTGTGGATTTCACAGGACGTCGTTTAATTAATTATCAATTCATTCCCACGCCTGGTCATTCCAAGGATCGTGTCCTGTTATCGTGCTTGCAATATATGTTATACGCCATCCGTCACTAATCAGATACTATGCATTATATATATATACATATGTCATATACAATATCTAAATATTATATTCATACATTTATGATTTAATTAAAGTTGTAGGATATATTGAAATGCGGTTTCAATATCGCATTGCCCTCTCATTATATTCCCATAGGTTTTCTAAAGGATATACGACTTTGATTTATTTGGCCGACTTTCTATGTGTTATTGTTTATCTAGTTTTTATATTGTCAAATGTAGCCGAAGGCGAAACGATCACAATAATATATCATGTGTATTATTGGGATCGTTACACGATTTAAATGAAGTATAAAAATGTTTGGCTTATAAAAAATATTTTATGTGAGATTAAAGATTTCAAAGTTTTGTTTTATAAATTTATATAAGTACACAACTTCTCTCAGTGAGGACCGTTATTTTGAAAAAAAAATTTCAATGTTTATAGGCACAAATTAGTAATATTACTGTCTATTATTTATATTTAAGTTTAAATGAATGAATACTACCTAAGTAGTTAGAATTATTAGATAATATACAATATTCATAATATACTAGATTATTACATGGAAAGTTTAAAGGATCTAATAACATTTGTTCTTGTAATTTTACTACAGTAAAATATATATTGGCCAGAAGACATTTTTTTTATCCTTCCTATAGTTTTTAGCATATAACTTTAAAAAAATTGAAATTACACCCCTTGGGCAAAGGGTAAACGAAAAATTGGTACAGTCTATCGTGTTTCGCAGTGGCTGCTCGTGGTTTGGACGACAGGACGATCGCACCCCCTACTAAAATTAATTAAATGAAGAAAATTAATTGTATAATATTCTTAATTTTACATTTTTAAAAAATATTGCAATTTTTTAAATAGTAAAATAGTTATAAACTACCTACTTTACATTTGTCTATTACAATAATGGTCGTGTGCGAACTGGGTTTTTACTCTCAGATACCAGGAGCATAAACATGTACGCATGTACACACGAGCAGTGTTTGGCCGACCGGAAGCGTCGTCCGAACAATATTCGTATTACGCATGTTTAAGCGACGCACTGCAATCGTGTGCGTGCTACCCGTTTATTTTATTACGTTTATTATTGGTGCGATGTTATATATGGGTTTGGACGACCGGCAGCGTTTCATAATTTAAACAATTAATAAAGATGTAGGATTAGTATAATATAATATTATTGAAAACCATTAACCCGTTAAGTAATATTAATCGATTTATCCTTTATTACTCTTTTTTTCTCTTATATTATTACGTCGTTTTAATATCTAATTATTATGTATTATCCGATATGTCAAAACTAATATTCTGGAGTCCACCACAGTGGCGGATCCAGGGTTTAATTATGGGTGGAGGTGGGTATGGGGGAAAAAAGTTCAAAAAGTACAAAATTGGCTAAACACAGTGTAAGACATAGGGGAACTATGACGATTGGTGGGAGGGGGCAAATGCCCCCTTCCCCCTAGATCCACCACTGGTCCACTAGGTCAATACTTCTTAAACCATAAATATTGTCAAAGTATTGTAATTGTTTTAAAGTTTTTTTGCGAGTTATTAATTTTTTTTAACGTTTAGTTTGAGATTTATTTTATTTGGTCGCGTTGGGTAGGCGATTTCCCTTAGTTTTAGTCCCTGTGAATGCATTTGAATAATATATATAAGGTATAATGACAACGGCGTATTCAAAACATAACTTTCTGCAGGGACGGGGGATTTAAAATATTATTGAAAAAAATAACTGATGTTAAATTTCTAATTGTACGTAATCTGAGCAAAATATTGAGAGGGGGGTCATCGATCCCAACCTCACAAAAGTACTGCCTTTGGTAGTCAGTTGACTATACTTGTACTAAACTGTATGGTTGGCAATTATTTTTACATTAATTATAGTAACTATTCAATATTTGTACATCAACCATCTTATATGGTTAAATTTGAGTTACTATTTTATATAGTTGAAATAACTATAAAATATGTTGGTGCAACTATAACTTTTTAACTAATACATTTAAGTACTCTCAACTAAACACATTGTTTGATACAATTAAATTAAATGTTACGCCAGCTTAAAATTATCCAACTATTTTAGTATAACCAAATTTTTTTTTTCCGTGTAATATCATAGGCTAACTGACCGTCTTCGATTTTTAAGCAGTTGGGAAGTTGGGCCTATAAGCCCGGATTAAGGATCAATTGGGCCCCGGGACACCATTCACTTAGTGGGCCCCCTTTCAACTTTAGCTTCAAAATAAATGTATCATTACATATTAACGACTTTATAATATTATTGTATAATGTTTTACTACACAAAAAATGTACAGGATGTATCTTATGTCATTGAACGCGGTTTTTTTTTAACAATTTACTATGGATTGATGATATGAATTTTGTTAAAACAAAAAAGACGACATATTTTTCACATTGTGTTTAACTATTTTAACAGGCAATTTTTTTATAACATTTTCAAAATTTTTAAACACGCAGTTGTACCAATAATAAAAATCGACTTTATTTTTCAAATGGTAACCACCATGTTTTTGATGGTTTCTGATAAAGCTTTTTTCTGAACATTTTGACAGTAAAATGATCAATTTCGGTTCATTGAGTTTTTAACTACTATGGTCCTCTAAATTTTAGTATAATATGCATTTATACTTTTAACTGAAATACTTAATTTACAAGGGCTAAATATTTATTTCTTATAATCTCTAATCGGTAATCTAAAATGCTCAAAAAAAAAAAAAACAAACAAAATTGTTGGCAAACATAGTTCATTATATATAGTATTTTTTCGTGATATAAAATTGAGAACATATTGTTTTATAATTATTAATAATAATTTATCTACCTACTGTATTGGACGCGTTAAAAGAATATATTTTGAGGATAAATATGGGCCCCGGGACCATAATCTGGGTCTGCTGGGGCCCAACAACATTACGTGTGTATTTAGAATTGTGGGTGTCTAATTTATTTACTGCCGTGCGACCTTAATCATCTAGCTGGGGCAGATCCACTTATGGGTGTATTTCATTTGAATATGTAAAGCATCTCCGAGTCAAAAAATCATTGACATTTTACCTAGTAAAATAATTAAATTAATTTCTGATTTTATTAACAACTGTATTATACAAATGTGTTATTAAAGTAGGAACGAGAGTTTATATGTGTGTCTTGGGTGAAGTAACCCGGAGAACAATTTTGATACGTAACTACCAGTGTTGGGAATAGATTACTAAAAAATTATCTAGATAAGATAAGATAATTTTAACAAAATATTATCTTGATAAAAATAAAGATAACAAAAATGTAATTTATCTAGATAAAGATAAATATAATATTTTTATGTTTATTTTTATTGTTTTAGATTCTGAGCGAAGCGATGAATGTATTGATTTTACAATGATGGGTTTTTTTTTTTAATTTTTAATTTGTAATTTTTTTTTTTTTTTTTATTTTTATTTTTGTGCCTGTCATCACCTTTTAGGACAGTAAAAGTGCTTGGATATTCTTCAATAGTAACTTTTCTGATAGGAAAGTGAATCTAGTTGGTACTTTGGGGGGTCAAAAATAAAAATTTCCCAGTAGTTTTCATAAGCGACGTGAAAAACAAAAGAAAAATTAAGGAAAAACGGGAATTTTTACGCAAAATCTGTTTTCGAGAAAATCGATTTTGGTTTTTGGTGTAACTCTAAAACAAATGACCGTAGGGACATGAAATTTTGACTGAATGTTTATATTAGCATTTTCTATACACCATAAAATTAATAAAATATTTTGACTCTTTTTGAGCTGTTTACGGCCATTGTCAGTTTTAAATTTTTTTAGTTTTTTTTTTCTATAAATATCAATAAAATTTTATCTGTTGATTAAAAAAGCTTGAAAATTTAATAGAAGGCTCCTAGGTTATTGTTTCAAATGCAGATGAAAAAAATTAAGGCTCCACGTAAATAGGTTATATATAAATTACTTTATTCACAATAATATCATCAAATATACTTGGTAATATCATAGGTTGGCTGACCGTTTTCGCTCAGAATCGTTTTTCTTATACAATGATATTATAATATCATTTAACACCATCCATTACAGTGACCCACTTGTAACCTACTGTACAGCAGAGTGACATCCACTTATCCACCTTTTTTACATTTATCTTTATCTTTAATTTACATTCAAAGGTTTTCAACAAACGACTTAATTATTTTGTGCTTATATTAAGACGCGTTTGTTTATAATGCAATTACTTAGTTACCATTATTTTTCGTTTATGATCTATTAGAATTGTTTGACTTCGCCAGAGTTTTAAGCCAGTACTTTTGGTATTAGTGTTTCCTTTAATAATACAATCATATAGCATGTATATTATGAATTGTATACTTTATACTCTATACCACGGGTCTCAAAACTAAGGCCTGCGGGCTGAATACGACGCAGGACGCATAAGTAAATATAGATAAAAAAATTATTTCAAAGATGTATTCATATTATATTATGTTTATATTTATTTTTATTTGAATATATTGTACAGTAAGCATTATTCTATAAAAAAATGTAAAGTAAACATATTTATTTACCTATATTTTCATAAAATTAAAAAACGGGAATTTTTACGCAAAATCTGTTTTCGAGAAAATCGATTTTGGTTTTTGGTGTAACTCTAAAACAAATGACCGTAGGGACATGAAATTTTGACTGAATGTTTATATTAGCATTTTCTATACACCATAAAATTTACAAAATATTTTGACTCTTTTTGAGCTGTTTACGGCCATTGTCAGTTTTCAATTTTTTTAGTTTTTTTTTCTATAAATATCAATAAATTTTTATCTGTTGAGTAAAAAAGCTTGAAAATTGAATAGAAGGTTCTCAGGTTATTGTTTCAAAGGCAGATGAAAAAAATTAAAAATCCTTTGTCACAGTTTTTATTTATAAGCATTTAAAGTTCAAATTTTGACAAAATACGGAAAAATCACGAAAAATAGCAAATTATTTTGAGTTGAGAATTCATAAAAATTTTTCTTTTTAAATCTATGATTTGAAAATGTAATATAAGATTATCCATAAGTTTGTCTATCTTTATCAAAACAAAAAAGGTCTAGAAGAAACTTAAATTAAATTTTTATGAGCGTCTGAAATATATATTTTTACAACATTTGATATTCACTCGATTTCTCATGTAACAATTTTCTTATTTTATTGTAATTAAAAAACGAATGACTGTAGATACTTGAAAATTTCACTGAATGTTTATATTAGCATTTTCTATACACCATAAAATGTTGAAAATATTTTGACTCTTTTTGAGCTGTTTACGGACATTGTCAGTTTTCAATTTTTTTAGTTTTTTTTTCTATAAATATCAATAAATTTTTATTTGTTGGGTAAAAAAGCGTGAAAATTTAATATAAGGCTACTGATATATCGTTCTAATAGCAGTTGAAAAATATTAAAAATACATAGGCACAAATTTTTTTTACAAGCATTTAAAGTTCAAATGTTGACAAAATTTATCAAATTTATAATTTATTAATTATTTTGTGGTGGTTAAAAATGTATAAAATGTTTAACTTTTATGGCTAAAGATTGAAAATTTAAAACAAGGCTCCACGTAAATAGGTTATATATTAATTACTTTATTCACAATAATATCATCAAATATACTTGGTAAAATCATAGGCTGCCTGACCGTTTTCGCTCAGAATCGTTTTTCTTATACAATGATATTATATCATTGAATTCAAATTTAACACCATCCATTACAGTGACCCACTTGTAACCTACTGTACAGCAGAGCGACATCCACTTATCCACCTTTTTTTTTATTTATTTTTAAAATGGATGGGGAAATAAACCTATACCTAATTAATTTTAATATGCTCATTATGGCTAGTAGAGACTAGACTCAAGTCACTAAGCTTACGCTTACACAAAAAACAAATACAGAAATAGACTTGATGCAGCTCCAGATCTTCGCATTCAATTATCAGATATAAAGCCTAATTTTAGTGATATTTTAAGAAAATATGTGAAAAAATTTCATTCTTCTCATTAAAATATTAAATTGATAAAAACAGGCACTTAGTTACATTGTATTTCTTTGTAGGTACAGTAAATGTTTTTTAATACATTAAATAATTGTTTTTCATTTATATTTGTTCTTTCTTTTCATATAAAACATAAAAATATAAAACTAATAGGTGATAATTTTATGTTATCAAACTAGGGTTCCGCAAAAAAATGTATAAGGGTTCGGTGGCAAAAAAAAATTGGGAACCGCTGGACTACAGAACGATGGATAGTGCATGATGCCCACACACAGGTTCTCGTATTATCGTAATCAAGGCTGGGCAAGTTAATGAATTTTTTTTTAACTCAGTTAAGTGAAGTTAATATGCATCAATAACAAAACGTTAAAAATTAAAAATTAATTTGACTATAGGTTAATTCAGTTAAGTTAAAAGTTAATACACACTTTTTGTTAACTTTTTATTAAGTTAAAAAAAAGTTTATTTGTTTATACAACGCTTGCGTACTTAATTTTTTTCCAACCCAAAACTAAATTATAGGATATAGTGTTTATACTTCATACAGTATGTCTATATAAGTTAGATTCGAATGATATATATATTTTTAACTATAAACCATTTACGATACATATTTTTTGAAATGAAAACGAAATAGACTGAAATAGTGAAATATTATAAAATTAAAAACAAAATAATTAACTTAACTTACTCCTTAAAATGAAAAATTAACTCGTTAATTTCACGTTAATTAAGACAGTTAATTAACTTTTTAACTTAACTTTAACTTTTTAAATCGTAAATGACCAGCCTTGATCGTAATACCGTCGTCGGCAATAATAACAAGAAATATATTCTTCTAATTTTATAAATAATTTATATTATATTAGAATTTTAATAACATTGGTTTTATATTTTTGTAGGGGCACTATAATATTTATCTAGATAAGCCCATTTTTTATCTAAGCTAAACATTAGATAAATCGTAATATAATTACCTAGATACTTTAAAAGATAATTTATATCAAATAATATGATCTAGATAATTCCCAACACCTACTAAATTCCCTTTCACATCAAACAAGAAACTGAAGTCGAAAATCAAACCATATTTACTTCCCCAAAAGCGATGACAGACACACAGAAAAAAAAATAAAAAACATAATTACTATATAGAATACTATTGCCATTAATAATGATTATAAATTTAATAATATAACTGACAACAGCAACAATAACTGATATTTTTTTTTCTATGAATGTCAATAAAATTTTATCTGTAGGGTCAAAAAGCTTGAAAATTTATAACAAGGTTCTTAAAATATATATGACAGTTGAAAAGTACTAAAAAAATTGTCAAGATTTATTTTGATAATTATTTAAAGTTCAAATTTTAACAAAATACGTAAAAATCTACAAAATGTGCAATTTATTTTGAATAAGAAATACATAAACATTTTTCTCTTTAAATTTAATATTTGTAAATTTTATTCAAGATTCCTCATAAGTTTTTCTACCTTTATCGAAAAGAATGTCTACTAGAGAACCAAACTTGATGATTTGACCGTCAACATTTTCAGAAAAAAAAAGCTTTACCATAATCCATTAAAAAATATAGTAGTTGTCATTTGAAAAAAATTAATTGATTTTGCTATTGGTATACCTGCGTGTTTAACAATTTTGAAATTATTATAAAAAAATTGCCTGTTAAAAATAAATAAACACGTTTTTTTTCGTTTTAACGAAACCCTATGTCATCGATCCATAATCGTTAAAAAAACCTAGGGTACAATGACATAAGACGCACCCTGTATAAATATTTTGACACACTGAGCTTTTTACATATTGAAAGAGATATTTCAAATGTTATCGAGTTAGAAAACATTTTAAATACCTTTGCTTTGAAGAATAGGCGTATAGATTTGTAATCTTCATAACTATTTTATTATATTTCATATTACATAATATAGACTAATGTGTTTATTTTATTTACTGTTATTAATTATTATATAAAAATAAAGTAACAATTCAAAATTAAAAAGCAGGTAAGTGGATGTCGCTCTGCTGTACAGTAGATTGCAAGTGTGTCAATGTATAATAAAGTTAAATTTGTGTGGGGGCGATTATGCTTTCATAGGTACCTCATATTTCTATTAAATTTTTTTAGGACTCCAGCCCCCCCTAAAGTAAAGGGTTAGTTACGCCTATGGTCACTACACCTACCCAGTCCTTATAATCAATTTTTCAATACAATCATACAAGTCAAATGATTAAAATTAATGTTGAGTGTTGAGATTCACAATCACAAGGAAAAACTATTAATAAATAAAAATTATTATTTATAAAAAAAGAAAAGTTATTACATATTATTATTAAATGTACAATATATTTTAGATTCTGAAAGGAATGTAATGACTTTACAATGATGTTTTTTTTTTTAATATTAATTTATTTTTGTGTCTGTCATCACCGCCTGGGGCAGTACCACTGCTTTGATTTTCTTAAACATCTCAGTATATTGTTAAGTATAACATAAAGTATATTGTTCGAAGGAAAAGTAAATCTAGTTGGTGCATTCCTGAGGTCAAAATTGTAAATTCTCTATAGTTTTCAAAATCGCAGGGAAATTTAAAACAAAAATGGTAGCATTTTCTAGAAACTATAACATTTTCAAAATATATTGATGTGTTTTGAACTGTATACATTCACAGTTTCCAATTTCATCAGTCTTTTTTTCTAGGAATGTCAATAGAATTTTATCCGTTGGGTCAAACATTTTGAAAATTTAATACATAGGTAGCTCTTAATATATACATAACAGTTGAAAAGTATTTAAAAAACTGTCCCAATTTTTTTTATTATTATTTAAAGTTTGAATTTTACAAAATACATAAGAAACTACGAAATGTGCAATTTATTTTGAATAAGAAACATAAACATTTTTCCCCATAAATTTAAGATTTGTAAATTTTAACTAAAATTCCTAATACATTTTTCTACCTTTATCAAAAAAATGTCTACCTGAAAATTAAATTAAATTTTTATGAACGTTTGAAGTTCAAATTTTTAAAAGATTGGATATTTACTTGAGTTCTAAGATAGCGATTTTCTTATTTCGCTGTAATTAAAAAACTCTAGATAATTGAAATGTTCACTATATAATGTTTATTTTATAAAGATTTTGACATATTTTGATCTTTTTACGGACAGTTTCAATTATAAGTTTTTTTATCTGTTGTATTTAATCTATGGTTTCAGGTAATTTTCAGTGACCCCCTCCCTGTTCTTGCATTTGCACACTGATTTTAAATGTTTTTAAATTACTAGAATTGTTCATAGTTTATGTATATCAAATCCTCAACCCGAAAAAACCTACATATACACGATAATAATAATAATATATTTATACCAGGTTTGCACGAA